>NC_056734.1:687288184-687338184 GCF_019279795.1 Protopterus annectens | reverse complement strand
CAGAATCCTGTGGTATGCCACTGGTGACTGATATTCTGCTAGCGGCGAAGTCACTCACTTTGGCTGTATGTGTCCTGGAGGTGACCCAGTTGGCTACCCATCTGGTAATGTAGGAGTTAATTTCCAATTGGGAGAGTTTTTCTATAATACCTGTGTGGGGGATTGTGTCAAATGCCTTGGCTATGTCAAGATAGGTGGTAAGCGTAATCTTTCCTTCATCCAGGGCCTTGGTGACTTTCTCGAAGAAGTCAACCATGTATAAAAGGCATGATCTACCTTTAATGAATCCAAACCAGGTTGGGTCCAGAGTTTGCAGATTACCTATGTCCTTATTAATAAGGTCCATAATGATTCTTTCCATGGTCTTGCAGATGAGGATAGTCAACCTTATGGGCCTATAATTCCCAAGGTCGGTTTATGGTCTCCCTTTGTGCAGAGGGATCACTGTTGCTGTCCTCCATTCTGCCTGAATATAGCCACTTCACAGGCTGTGGATAAACAGGGATCCAAGTGGGTCTGCTAGGTCATGTTTTAAGTTGTTTAAAAGGCAACCTGGGATATTGTATGGTCCCATTGACGCCATGTTTTTGGCCTTGCAGAGTGCTGAGATGACCTGGTCTGTTGAGATAATAGGCTGAGGAATGGTGGCAGGTACACTTTGGCGATAACAATCCTGCTGGAGTAAACCAATGTGGAGACTTGCAGAGACTGGTAGAAGAAATACTTTATTCAAACCTGTAAGAATTGATAAGACTGTACTATACTGGATTTAACTGGAAACAACTGAAATGAAAGTCTTTATCTGTTAATTACCAAACTCGTGCTGAACAGGTGCCAGTCTCTCCTTTATGGGCCAAGTCATGTGTACTTTTCAGAATGAATTCTCCAAACACTGTAGTTCATTTAATAGGGCTTTATTAGATGTTCACAATATCCAAATACTGTCTTCAGTAACAGTGCTGATAAACAACAACAGTCTGTAGAAATGCGGGAATGCTGGTTAGTAATAACAGTACTGCTAAATATATCCAAAGTTTCTGCACATGTCTTTTGATTGTCCTAAATAATGTAAACTAAAAGTCTTTATTTGACCTGTCTTCTGCACTCAGGCTCAAGTGTCTGTATTGTGGCTTAATCTTCTCTGTAATGTCAGGTTAAATGAATTAACTGACCGACTTCCCCAACTGTATTTGAAGTATATTTTAATAATATAGTACAAACAGTATTAGAATCAAGCCACAGCCAACAAGTGGATAAAAAATTCATTTAATGGTAAGCACTTTCGCAGCAAGTTTTGCCGTTTCATCAGACAATTCAAACATTACATAATTCAGTATTTAAAAAGAAGACAGCCAATAAAAACGTTAATATAATTATACATGCTAATTCTAAAATCAATGCACCTTTATATTTTAATAATACCAAAACCCTATAATGCTTTACATGCCTTCTTAGCCTTGGTTCTCAGGCCTTGTCTTGTATGTGCTTTATTTAACATTCCATTAAGGAACATTCTTTAGCTGACAAGACTGTATCTGTCCCTTGAGAAAAGAACACTCTGTATTTCTGTATTTTCGGCACATTTCATGCTTATCTTTCCTTTCTAATAGACTGTCTTTCTCTGAAACTGAATGCATACATGTCTGACTCCATATTTCAGGCCTTATTCTTCCTTAATGTACTATAGTGAATTTACTGAGAATCTGCATAATGCCTAATAACTACTTTAAAATGGAGGTTCCTAATCTAACAGTTACCCCTGAGGTCCTTGACGAAAGTCTACACGGACTTACTTTTGAAGTTACCTTACATCTGTATTGCTAACTACTGTATACAGCTTTATGCTACCTGACTCATAATCTGAAAATACATTTTCTTTATTTAGTAAATACACCTGCAATTTTAATTTTGACCACTAGGTGTCACTTGAGTATTTATGGCCTGTTTGGATTGAAATCTCTTAACTTTATGATTTTAATTATAACTAGGCAATTGTATTTCTTTATCTGGTGAATAAACGTGCAATTCTAATTTTGACTACTAGGCTTGAGGTCTGTTAACTTTATGATTTAATTTCCATATTACCTACATTTATAGTTTTTAGAGTCTTTAAGTCTAAATTCTGATGTATGAGTGATATATCCAAGACCTGTACATTATTCTGAAAATGAGTATCTTTTAACTGTGTGTTTTTTAAAGCTGATTAGAAACTACCATACACATTATTAAGTTAGACAAAGTATGAACTGTTAACCCTGCCTATTGTTTCCTTGTCTGTATGCTGTAATGGTAAAATGTTATGTTTTTTACCTTATGAACTTGTGCCTTAGTGGACCATGATGTCTCTTTCTTATAGCAAATAAAACCTTTTCCTATTGTTCACAGATTTAAATCTTTAAACATTGTACTGTTTGTTTTTATTGTATAGCCTATCAAGCATGATGGCTATTATCTGAAGACTAATTGAAATCAGCACTAAAGAGATAAGTCTATAACTGGTCTTGAAGCATAATTACCATATACTGTATTAACTTTTGTCTATAAATTTTTATTTAGATTTTCTAACAATGTTACTTACCTTTTTTAACTTTTATGTGCTTTAATAGATGTTTGCCTTCTCAATTTGTGTCTGAAATATTCTATCAATATTTATGAGCTATAATAGTTTACTAAACTTATGCTTTCTGTATTTCAGGTCTATACCTTAGCATTTTCTATTAATGTCTTTTTTAACTTTCTGACTAAGGTGCAATTACTATGTAAAGTGTATTGTAACCTGTAAATTAATTAACAAATTAAGCCTGCCCTGTTATGCCTTGAGTATACTAAATAACTATTACTACGTATTATTTAGATAACTTATCTTAATAAGCCCGTAATGAATAATTCTGTCACTTTACCCTTAACTAATGACTAAATAATGTAATTCTGTTACTTTACCCTTAAAACTAATGAATAATGTGAAGTAACTGAATATTATCTTTATATTCTGAAATTTGACTGAAAAGTACTATACTGAACACATAACTGAGTATGAATGTCATATTCTGAATCTTGACTAAAATTTACATTAGTGTGATACATATTTATACTGAACATTTAAAATAGCTGTGTATATTCTGGAAACTAACTAAACTAATACTAAAAGAATATATTTTGCCAGTGTTAACTGAACACAGATAAAAGCATAACTGAAACTGGTAAATGTTATATTCTGAAAACGAAACTGTTAGCACCCTTTTCTGTCAGTATTGTCTGAACATAGACTGAAAACTAGTACTGTTGTACAATTGTCTGAAAACATGAGAACATTTTGACAGTGTTACATGAACACAGATAAAAAATGAACTGAAATCTGTTTTCCTGTCAGTATTGTCTGAATATAACTAAACTGAAAACTAGTACTGTTATACAATTGTCTGAAAACATGAGAACATTTTGACAGTGTTACATGAACACAGATAAAAAATGAACTGAAATCTGTTTTCCTGTCAGTGTTGTATGGATATAACTAAACTGAAAACTAGTACTATTGTACAATTATCTGAAACATAAGAACATGCTGACAGCGTTACCTGAACACAGATAAACTGAAATATGCTATTGTTATATTCTGGAGACTAAACTATTAATATATTTTTTGTCAGTATTGCCTGAACATACATAAAAAATAAACTAAAACTAGTACTGTTATATAACTGTCTGAAACATACATAGTTGCTTTAACTGATAAACTGAAAATTAGTACTGTTAAATAACTGTCTGAAAACATATATACTTGCCTTAACTCATACATTTTAACTTTAAACAAACATTGAAGAAATAACTGAAACACCTAGACAGTCAACTTCTGCACCACACCTCTTGTCAAATTTTACTCTGCATTGTCCCAGTCACTGATGAGGTAAAGGAATGCCTGCTTTAATGTTGAAGTGTCCTTTTTATAGTTAGGCCTTTTAAACCTCTTATTTTCATTTCTTGTCCAAGACTGGGTAGCTAAAGGTCTTGATTGTATTTAGTATCAGGTCCTTAAAATAACATTTGCATATTTAACAATTATAAACTGATATCATTGCTTATTGCCCTGACCTTATTTACATTTTTCTGCATGGAATAAACATTTGCAGCTTTAACAATTATAAACTGATAGCATTGCTTACTGTGCTGACTTTATTTATATTTTTCTGCATGAAGTAAAAATTCACTGCTAATAAACTCTTGCAAGTCTGTAAGCAAACTGATAACCTCAAATGAAACTAAAGTAGTAATGTAGCACGTACATTTCTGCACCTATATAAAATTAATTTTAACTGCGGAACTTTTTTACATTTACTCTTCTGACCCTTAGATTTTAACATACTGTTCTGTGAATGAAACTCCACCCACTGTCTTACTATAACCGTTTCTTTAGCTGACGTCATTTAACTTTTCAGTACAACTGAATGCTGCAAGAATTTATCATTATTGTCTACAATGTTCTTGGATAAATAGTTAAAACTGTGAATGCATCAAATTGATCTTCACCATATTGCATTATGACATACAGTATTGTCTTTTATTCAGCTTGTTAAGCTGGCTGCAATCTGATCTGATGTGCTTAGTAAACTGCCATTTCTGTATGAAATATATACAGTCTTAAACTGATTACATAAATACATCTATTACCAGATTTGAACTGATCTGATTTTATAAGTTAAGCTGTAGTGGTGCAGCGGTAGCATTGTCGCCATACAGCAAGAGGTTCTCCCAATCGATTCTCGGCTGGAGCACCTACTGTGTGGAGTCTGCATATCCTCCCCACGGTTGAGTGGCGTTCGAAAGACATGCATGAATGGGCGTGCCTTTGTTGAAGGTTGGGGGTCGGGCTGGCACCTCGGCACCGTAAAAAAATCTACTGCCAATCATTAGCGGACCAGAGTTCCACTGTGGCGACCCCTACCCGGGAAAAGCCGAAAGAAGAACAACAACTTGTCTGTTCTTTATAAGAGTTGAACTTGTGGCTTTAATGACACATATGATGTACTGTTTTTATGCATGATTGCTTTTTTGTCTCTGTCTGTATTAAGATATTGTTTATGCATTGCAACACTTTAAATCAAAGCTCTTAACTAATGACTGCTAAACAAACAATAACACAAAAAAATTATTTGCCAAATCTGTAACTGTAAAGAATTTATTCTACTAATTAACTTGACTGACATTTCTGATGTACATTACATAGATGTTTACGGTTATCCTTTTTTCTAACTGGCCACATCCAATATGTCTTTCTGAGCACTTTAGCTGTGTCAGCTGAACTGGAATTTATTTTATCTTTAACACATAAATCTGCATGTTTCTATTGTAACCAATTTTTTAAAATCTGTACATTTGCAAAAATCTTGTCACTGAAGTCTAAAACAGCATATAAATCTAATGGCATGTTCATAACCAGTACAGAGCTGTTACACTTTGAACTGTTAGCTGCTGTAATCTTTGACCCTTTAAATCTTGACAAAACTGAATATGTGTTCTCTAATAAAGATTTATATGTAACTGAAGTTGATTTGTCTGTAAACAATGAAATATTTTCATTTCTTTTAACATTAAACAATGACAAATTAATGCTCTGATTTGGTGCCGGACTGCCACACTCTTTATAGATAGCTATGGAATGCATTATTTCTTTATTTTGCTCTGAAATGGTAGCAGTTTTACTTTGTGCAGGTCTGTTTTTCAGTTATACTGGAATTTACTTTATCAAAACCTGCACTCTGACTGATCTTATCCCCACCTCAGAGCAATATTTGCACTTGCTACTGAAAACAAAAAAGTATGTGAAATAATGTGAAACTGAGACATTGCCTACATGTTATGTACATTAACTGTGTTGATGTCTGTATGTTTAATACTGCAACATAATTCTGTATTTTGAATTACATATAAACAATAATTTATTACATTTAGAACATTTGTACTACAATTTAACTCTGTATGTTGAATTGTATGTCCTGAAACATTTATGTTTAAGTCTGAAACCGTACTGATAGAAGCTGACTGATTATGCAAATGCTTTTCTGTAGCCTGCTTCTATGAGTTAATTCTTTTGCGTTTAGAAATATTTAACATTCCTGAACTAATAACTTTAACTTTAAATAAATTCTGGAACATAGTTTTTTAGACTGTTTTACCCAGGTTTTAACATTAAAACAAAAATTTACTGATGTCCTAACTGTAGAAGTATTACTTCACATGTTTATACAACAGGTATGCAAATGACTTTTACTGATGAATTTAAACTTTTTTGAGCTGTTAACTAAAAAGTGCATATAAACCCCAGGATTTACTAATTTTCCATGTAAGACTAGATTAGTCTTACACAGAAATGCCAGTCTAAGAGTATGACGGCAGCGCGCCATGCATATTAATGAGGGTGCGCTGCCTCAACTCTAAAGCTTACACGGAGCGTGAACGAGTGTAGGGGGCGTGTCGGACTGCCGAGCAGCCCAAAAATCCACACCACTGCACTGACAAAACCCAAGAAATATCAGGTTACATAAGCGAGTCCGCTCACATGTATACATTGTAACACTACACTCCCCCATATGTTAAACCTCGTATAAATTTAAAAATTAAAAGAAATTTATTTTTTTTTTGTTTTATTTCCGATATAGCTGCCCGCATTTGCGCCTGTTTGCATGGGAATGCCCATTGCTTAGCTACAGTTAGCAGCTTAGACACCGAAGAGGATAATAAGAAAAAAAACACAAATTAAGCAAAATAGCGATAGTGTAGTGGTTAGACCCTTTGCACAAAGAGGAGACATTCCCGGTTCGAGTACCACTACTGCATGTTCCATTTTCTGTTGGAAATCTGTATACAAAAATATTTCCTGACATTTATCATGTATAAGTTTTGTAGAAAGCATTCAAATGTTATATGTAGTAGTGAACAAATTATATATATATATATATATATATATATATATATATATATATGAAGGTGAAATGGTTATGCATTCTGAGGCATGAGTAACTTATTTTAAGCAATATAAAGCACTGCTAAGCACATTTTAGCAGTATTTAGCATATTTAAAACCAATTGCTCATAGCTGAGCACCGCATTAACAAGTGCAATGTATTTGCGTGAAGCTGTGCACAGCGCTAACCAGTGCAAATACAACGTATTTCTGCATAGCTGCGCACCGCGCTAACCAGCACAACATCGGGCAACGTCGAGCAACATCGAGCAACGTCTGGCAACGTTGGACAAATTCGGGAAAAGTTGAGCAAAGTCGGCTAAACACGGCCACACCTCCTTTACTGTATCTTAACCATTCAGGTCTGGCCAGTAGGAAAATAAAAAGCAGTGACAGGGCTCAAACTCAGGATACTGTGCACTACAGTCACAGTACATAACCACTAAGCCATGACAGCATTTCATAGCCATGCACTTTCAACAGCCACATATCTATCAAAGGAATATTAAGCATTGCCAGCATCAGCTAAACAGGTGTGCCTACAGCTGAGTTTTTTTCAAAACTGGCCAATCACAAATAAGTGCAGGAAATGAGGCATATTTAAGCTCCACAGGTGGGAATACATGCCATAACTGGTTGTAGCTCCCTTCTGCAGTCAGCATGGCCGGTGTTGGAGAAGGCACTCGATTTTGAGCACAACGCTGGGGCATTGAGGAAACCAAAGTAATGGTTTGGCTCCTTGTCCACAATCATGAGGAAAGACTCCTGTGGGGCCAGTACCAGGGCACCCAATATAAAACAGAGACCTGAAAAGTCTTGCTCGTGATCTCACCAGTGCCACTGGCATTCCTCAGACTGGTGAGCAGGTCAGGCACCATTATTCTGACCTGACATAAGGAGGATAAACTGGCCCAGTGGATCCAAGAGTCCCGTGTGATGCCCAATGCCCCAGTACTGAGTAAGTAGCCACGTTATTAAGTAGTTAAGAACTGCTATGCTTGTTTATACTATGGATAGGTATGTCTCAATATCACTGCATTTACTTCACAGCTGCAGGTGTCCGGGCTATGAATCAGCAAGCCCATGAAGATAGGTTGCAAAGGCTGCATCATCAAGCAGGTTAGTAATTATTCTGCATGTACTGTTATATAAAATAAATGAGCAACAGCTCCTCATGGTCCTGCAGAGTGGTATTAGCAGCAGAGAAATGAAAAGAGTTACTGCTTTCAAGATATAAGTATATTTTTTCTGTTACTACCTGTACGACCATCCTTTCTCGCCGAAAAGCGAGTTTACACTGCTGATTTAACGTTCTAAGCTTGTTTTTGTGTTTTTTATTACCTGCACTTAGTTTAAAAGTTTGTTTGTAGTATTTAACTGTTGAGGCTGCCCACTCAAGTGTGCTAGCCTGTGCATTGAATATACTGTAATTCTCCTGTTGTTTTCCTGAAAAAAAAAAAAATTATCCTTGTTTCCCGCCTTTCCTAAACTAGAATAGTCCCTTATACAGGCTTTGCTGTATTCTGGACTTTTGGATAGTTCCTGTGTTGCCCATTTCCTTACTTGGATAGAAGGAAGTTTCTTTGCTCACCAGTGGGAGTGGGGAGCCTTAAGCAGCCTATCTGTCCCTGAAGGAGTGACCTCAGCACAAGAATCTTGCAGTAATTGGCCGTTTTGGGCCATTTCTAGCTCTTTGAAGTTCCCTGCATAAAAACCCGCTTTGGCGCATTTTTTTTCGCTTATCCTACTCAGCAACAGCTCCTCGTGGTCCTGCAGAGTGCTACTAGCAGCAGAGAAATGAAAAGAGTGACTGATTTCAAGATATAAGTATATTTTTTTCTATTACTACCTGTGTGACCGTCCTTTCTCGCTGAAAAGCAAATTTACACTGCTGATTTAACTGTTCTAAGCTTGTTTTTGTGTTTTTTTATTACCTGCACTTAGTTTAAAAGTTTGTTTGTAGTATTTAACTGTTGAGGCTGCCCACTCAAGTGCGCTAGTCTGCGCATTGAATATACTGTAATTCTCCTGTTGTTTTCCTGAAAAAAAATATATCCTTGTTTTCCACCTTTCCTAAACTAGAATAGTCCCTTATACAGGCTTTGCTGTATTCTGGACTTTTGGAAAGTTCCTGTGTTGCCCATTTCCTTACTTGGATAGAAGGAAGTTTCTTTGCTCACCAGTGGGAGTGGGGAACCTTGAGCAGCCTATCTGTCCCTGAAGGAGTGACCTCGGCACAAGAATCTTGTAGTAATTGGCCGTTTTGGGCCATTTCTAGCTCTTTGAAGTTCCCTGAATAAAAACCCACTTTGGCGCATTTTTTTTCACTTATCCTACTCAGCAACAGCTCCTCGTGGTCCTGCAGAGTGGTACCTGTGCGACCGTCCTTTCTCACCGAAAAGTGAGTTTACACTGCTGATTTAACTGTTCTAAGCTTGTTTTTGTGTTTTTTATTACCTGCACTTAGTTTAAAAGTTTGTTTTTTAGTATTTAACTGCTGAGGCTGCCCACTCAAGTGCGCTAGCCTGTGCATTGAATATACTGTAATTCTCCTGTTGTATTCCTGAAAAAAAATCCTTGTTTCCCACCTTTCCTAAACTAGAATAGTCCCTTATACAGGCTTTGCTGTATTCTGGACTTTTGGATAGTTCCTGTGTTGCCCATTTCCTTACTTGGATAGAAGGAAGTTTCTTTGCTCACCAGTGGGAGTGGGGAGCCTTGAGCAGCCTATCTGTCCCTGAAGGAGTGACCTCAGCACAAGAATCTTGTAGTAATTGGCCGTTTTGGGCCATTTCTAGCTCTTTGAAGTTCCCTGCATAAAAACCCGCTTTGGCGCATTTTTTTCGCTTATCCTACTCAGCAACAGCTCCTCGTGGTCCTGCAGAGTGCTACTAGCAGCAGAGAAATGAAAAGAGTGACTGCTTTCAAGATATAAGTATATTTTTTTCTATTACTACCTGTGTGACCGTCCTTTCTCGCTGAAAAGCAAGTTTACACTGCTGATTTAACTGTTCTAAGCTTGTTTTTGTGTTTGTTATTACCTGCACTTAGTTTAAAAGTTTGTTTGTAGTATTTAACTGTTGAGGCTGCCCACTCAAGTGTGCTAGCCTGTGCATTGAATATACTGTAATTCTCCTGTTGTTTTCCTGAAAAACAAAATATCCTTGTTTCCCGCCTTTCCTAAACTAGAATAGTCCCTTATACAGGCTTTGCTGTATTCTGGACTTTTGGAAAGTTCCTGTGTTGCCCATTTCCTTACTTGGATAGAAGGAAGTTTCTTTGCTCACCAGTGGGAGTGGGGAGCCTTGAGCAGCCTATCTGTCCCTGAAGGAGTGACCTCAGCACAAGAATCTTGTAATAATTGTCCGTTTTGGGCCATTTCTAGCTCTTTGAAGTTCCCTGCATAAAAACCCGCTTTAGTGTGGCTTTGCGCGATTGTGCGCATAGCGCAGCATCGGGCAGCGCCGCTTAATCGGGTTTAAACTATTCCCGGCTCCACAAAGTCTGCTCTTCACTTTTTCCCTTAGAACTGCTCTATCTCTCAATTTAAACACCCTATCCTCAATATAAGACCCTGCACTTGCCCAAATAACAATCTTACAGTCTTGCACTAATAAACTAAAAGCACTACATCCTCATATACTCTCCACAATTACCTTGTCCCCTATTGGTCCTTTTTAATTAAGTGATAAAAAAGTTCCCTTTACTACTCTAGCATGTCCAAAGGTCAGTTAATGGTTTCCTCTCCAGTCCAGCTGGTGAATCTGGGAATCTTGAGGCAATGTTACAACTGCCTCATGTACACGGACAACCCCCTCCTCCTCCAAACAGGTTCAAACATATGTGAGAGATGAAACCATATAGCCAAACTGAAGACTGAGCTCTCTCACCTCAGAACTGGTGTAACCAGTCAAGAGGAGAAGGTAACCTCACACAACACAAATCCAGTCTCACATAGTCCTACCACAACAGCAAACCAAACACATAAACACACAAAAACATACTCGGAGGCTCTAAATAAAAATCTACCTAAGCAGCAGAGACCTCCAAATCAGACATCCAAGCAAGCGCTACCCCACAGCAAAACATGTGCAACACATAGCTCACAAAGTCAGTGTGTCAAATAGTCACAACCCTTAAGGCTGAATAACACACCTGATACACTTGTAATAGGTGATTCTATAGTCAGACACACTGACGTCCCACTCACCAGGCTGAACAAGGAGAAGGTCATGGTGAGCTGCCTGTCGGGCGCTAGGATCCGCCACATAACGCAAGCACTCCAAAGCAAGTACAAATATGACTCTGTCATAGTACATGCTGGTGTGAATGACCTGAGATGTACCTCCCTCGACTACATGAAAAGAGACACGGAGGAGCTCTCCAATCATGTAGCCCAGGCCAGTATGACCCTGACCTTGAGCAGCATCTTACCCTCACCTATAATGATGCCGCAGTATAAAGACAAAATGATCTATTTTAACAATTGGCTAAAATTTTGGTGTCATTCAAAGGGGATCCAGTGCCTGTCAGCCTGGGATGACATGCTCGACAAGCCACGTTGCTTTGCTAGGGATGGCTTGCACCTGTCATCCCTGGGCTTTTGGATAGTGGCAAAGGCTCAGGCCACCCCCATAGTGCCTTTTTTAGGCAAGGCTCAAAAGACAAACCCACCTCCATAGAAAACACAAAGAACAAGAAACTAAGGGTAATGCTGCTAAATGCCAGAAGTCTAAACCTCAAAATGCACGCACTCGAAGCTCTCCTCAGTATGGAGAACATCGATATCTATGCAGTGATAGAAACCTGGTTCAAGGCTCCAGAGAGCACCCCAGCACTACCAGGTTATACCTCATATCATGCTTTTCGGCCCTAAAACTCGTACCAAACCACAAAAGGAGAGGGAGTATCCATATTTATCAAGGATACCCACACCTCCAGGTTAGTGGTATTGTACAAAGCATCAGAAACCATCCATGTGCAACTAACAGTGGGCAAAACTGCCTTTCAGTTTATAGCATGCTACAGACCACCGTCTCAAAATGAGGAATCCCACTCGGCTTTCCTGAAAACATTGGAGAACATGAAGATCTCTCCAAACACCATTATATTGGGTGACTTCAACTACCCAAACATTGGAGAACATGAAGATCTCTCCAAACACCATTATATTGGGTGACTTCAACTACCCAAACATAGACTGGGAGCATTACTCAAGCCACAACACCCTAGCCCAAAGGTTCCTGGAATTTATAAACTGAAATGCCATGGAACAACTAGTCACAACTCCCACAAGAGGGGAAAACATACTTGACCTGATCATCACCAACATGGGGACCCTATGCTCCACACCAGAAGTATACCCGTCATTGGTAAGATCAGACCATAAATTAATTTCACTGGATATCCAAAACCCGACCCCACCCCCAGCCCAGAAAACCACAGTGAAAAACTTCTCAAAAGCGAACTTCACACTTCTCAAAACCGAGGTGGAATCCTTCAAGGCCCCCGGGCCAGTGGAAACTACGGCCCAAACCACAGAATCCTATATAAACACATTCTATGGACACCTCCAGGAATGCATGGATCATGCTATCCCAAACAAAACCAAGACCTAGTAGTCCAAAGGCAGGTGTCCAGTCTGGTGGGCCCCAGCCATAAATAAGTTGTACAACAGAAGGAGGAAGCTACTACATGATAGAGCAAAATCCCTAAAAGGGAAGGCATCTCTGATCAGTACTAGCAAAAAATTACGATCCCTCATAAAATCCTCCAAGGCCAACTTCGAGAGAAAAATTGCACAGGACACTAAAGACAATCACAAGGCTTTCTTTAGCTATGTTAGGAACCTGGGATGCAACTCCCAGATATGCTCAGAGTTGATTCTAAACAACAAAAAATACACTGAACCCACAAACATTGCCAACATCCTGGCAGACAGGTTCAGTGCAAACTTCTCTCCCCCTCCCCCCCCAAAAGAGCAAATATCTATCCCAGCAGAGTGCAGCCTCCCTAACATCTCAGATGCTCAGGTGAAAGCCGCCCTCTCCAAAGCAAAAAACACTGCTTCAGTGGGACCAGACAGTGTCCCGGGTTGCGTCCTACATGAACTCCAAGAAGAACTAAACCCTCACGAAAAACTGCTGTACAATCTCAGCCTCACTACAGGATATGTACCCAAAGAATGGCATACAGCAACAGTGGTCCCACTCCACAAAGGTGGTGCCTCAGCAGACCCTGGTAACTATCACCCCATAAGCTTGACTAGCCTTATCTGCAAGGCCATGGAGAGGATCATCACAGAACTCATAAACAAAGACATTGGGGACCTACAGACACTAGATCCTACCCAATTCGGCTTTGTCAAGGGCAGATCCTGCCTCTTGAACCTGGTCGACTTTTTCGAAACAGTCACCAAGGCCATAGATGAAGGGAAGGTAGTCCACACAGCCTATCTGGACCTCACAAAGGCATTTGACACAATACCCCACTCGGGCATCATAGATAAGCTATCCAGCTTAAATATAAACCCTTATGTCACAAGATGGGCTGCTAACTGGCTCAAAGACAGAACCCACAGAGTCAAAACTGCCGGAGCCATGTCAGACTCGAAACCAGTTACAAGTGGTGTCCCACAAGGCTCTGTCCTGGGACCTCTCTTGTTCGGCATATACTTCTCCGAGGTACAGGCCAACACGGGGGGACTATGGCTGACCAAGTTCGCAGATGACTGCAAACTGGGCACCATAATTGACTCTCCAGCTGACACGAACATCCTCCAAAAAGGTTTCACAGAGATGGATAACTGGTGCCAGAGCCATGGCCTAAAGCTAAATGCCAAAAAGTGTATAGTCATACCCTTTGGCAAAAACAAAGTGCCCACAAATTACCACATAGGTGGTAACCCATTAAGTACGGAAGAAGTAATTAGGGACCTGGGGACCCAAGTTGATAGCAATCTCTCCTTTGACAACCACATTGCCAAAGTGGTTAGAAAGACCTTCTACATAGCCCACCTTATCACGAAAGGATTCACATCTAGATCAAGTGAGGTAATAGTGCCCTTTGTTCATCCCTCATCTGGCCCATCATAGAATACAATGCCCCTTTTGGGATGTACCTTACCCGACACCTGCAGCAACTAGAAAGACCCCAAAAGTACCTCACAAAGAGGATCAAGGGACTCAAACAGATCCCATATGCTGCCCGGTTAAAAAAACTCCAGCTCTACTCAGTTGCATATCGCCTACTTCGAGGCGATCTATGCCTGACATACAAAGCTATGTCCAACCCAGAACTAATGGACATGCTCCACCTCAGAAAATCTAAATCCCTTAGAACCACACGCTCGAGGGACTTGAACCTCAGCACAGAAATAAATAGAACATGCTGGAGGGACAGATTCATAACCCAGAGGCTCCCTTCGCTCTGGAATAGAATCCCAGTCCATGTTAGGCAGAGCACCTCACTGACTCTCTTCAAGAGGAATCTTGACGAGTGGATGGGAGATCGTAGGTTTACCCCGGGGATTATTTCTGTGTCACTACTAGACAGAGGCACAGTAAACTAACCTTAAAAAAGGGCACAGCAATCTCAAATCAAAGGGTGGCGAAAGCCAAACACACTCAGGCTAGGCTTATAAATGCCCCAGGGCAGATAGCCTAGTATGAACCTATGAACCTATGAGAGAGCCTTCAAAAAGTGTTTTAACCCAATAAATAAAGGTGTGATAATCCTTTAATAAATGTATAATTCCTGGAGTGCGTCTGTGTCATTTTCTTTGATATTTTTGTACTGTTGTATTTTACAAATAGTACTGTTGTATTAAGCAGTGTTAACCCACACTTGGGTAGGCCCATATAACGTGGATGAAGGGAGTGCCAGTAGCATTTATGCATATTTACAGCCCTCAACTGTTGGTTCATGTCCAGTATGTACAGGTTAATCTGGCACATAAGTAGCTTGGTATTGTGTTCTCCAGAAATGTCAGTGTGCTGCCAGAAATGTAAGGAGCTGTTAACATATAACTGATACTTTCACCTGAACATATCTAGATAATTATATGAAAGTAGAGCTGTCAGTGTACCATCTTAGCAGTAGCGTGTGTGAGCAACTCTCAAAATATGTAGAAGTAACATCTGCATCTTGGACAGTTTGTATGTAAGATACAGCTCATGTATATAATGATCTAGCAAAATCCAATTTCACAATATAAGGACATTGGGTAGTGTAATAATACATGTAAGGGACATATAACTGCAGTTAAATGAATGTAGTGAAAACCTGAAGGATATATAAGTTAATTGAGCTATCCTTTTCCACCCTACTATATGTGCATAAAAAATGCAATTCCACACCTCAATCGGTATGTCTAATCTCAAAACATGTGTTGGGACATATGTCCTATTGGTTTATAAATATTTGCATTTATTTCTATGCATGTGCCCTGTTAAAATACCACAATATTGGTGGCCTGTTGCCATAAATTCAACCTGCATGCTGTTGTAATGACCACTATTGTTCTATATATGCATGTGTTATGCTTGCTTTTCAACTGTTGAAAATCTGGTGTGTTGGGTTAATGGGAATACTTCTGCATGCTGTTATAACTAACTGGGAATGCTGTTGACTGTTACTAACCCATATCTTTATTAAACCCTCCAAAACATAGTTCGTATGGGAAGGCCGGTCCCAGTGGACCCACCTGTTCCACCTCAGCTGGCCATGGCACCTGGCACCAGTAGGTCCAGTGCCCAGCCTGGGACCTCCTCCTCTATTGACCCTGTGCCACCTTCAGGTGGAAGCACTGCAGGGGATGGGGCTTGCCCCCCCTGTGCAAGCTTGGGCAGAGGAGGGCCACCTATCACCCTTCGAACGGTCCGGGCTGTGGTGCGTAGAGAGATTGAATGTTCTGTTGCAGAATCTCTATGCCAGCTTGAGGCCCGAGTGGCGTAACTCCCAGATCAGCCTGCCCCTCCTACACAGCCTCCAGCACAGCCACCCTCTGGGCTGTGAAGGTGCAGTGGTGACTGCCCATAGGTGGGGACCTCAGTCCCACTGTTTCCATTTGTGGGCTCATGGACTTGCGATTTCCAAACAACCCTCCCCATCAAAGGTGCTCACCTACCACATGTCATATACTGCCCCTGTATGCATTTTGTTTGTCTTGTCTGTTTACCTCCCCAACCTACCTTCCCAAATATACCTACCCCACACCACTCTCACCTGAAAAAAAAAAACAGCAATCTGCTCCCAAAAAAAAATGACGCCCCATACATAGCTGCCCATTTTGCACACATGTCCACTGGACACATAAAGTGTAATTTAATTGGCATTACAACATTCTTTGTTGTCCTCACCCCTCTCTCAGGGGTTGAAGGTTTCATATCTACCTCCAAATTTATTCCATATGCACAGCTGTTGCTGTTAAAGAAATGGGCAGCTATGGACCTTCCCTACACCCATCCTGCACATCCCGAGTTACTTTCCATACTGTCTTTCCCTATTTGTGCCCCTTTTTCACCACTTTCCTATCTCCCCATTTTTCTTTTCTTTCAAAGAAATGAACGCGGGGGTTAGTGGGAGTAAGCACTATTAAGCAGGAGTTAGCGGGTTTGCACGAGTGTGCGCTTGTTTGCTTTTAGCTAAGCATTGCTAATCATTGCACAAACCCACGCAAACCTGCTTACAACTGCTTAAAAGTGCTTTAGTCACTCTGTATGTGAGGGCCCTTGTTCTGCTCAGGAGCAAAATAAAACACCTCTGTTAGTCTCGAACCCCAGACCTTGTACACACTACACAACATGAAGTACCACTAAGCCACGGTAGATATACTACAAGTTGGTGCTGAAATAAATATATCATGTATCAGAATAAGTGAATGTAAAGGAAAAATAGGAATACCATACCACACAACCTGTTCTGTGGATCTTTACCAACAGTTGTTGTGGGATTACATTACATGACTGTGATAAGAGAAGAAGCCATTCTAGCAGGAAATAATGTTACACCATCACTTTACAACCCCACACAGTATCACAGCAGGACAAACACTGGCATATCTGTTTAGGGCAGAGGCCATACCTCCCAACTGTCCCTAATTTTCAGGGATGTCCCTGATTTTGACACAAATTTTAGCTCTGTCCCTCTGAATCCCTCCTAAAACTACTGACTTTGGCCAGAAAGGTGGTGAATTACACTTAATGAATAATTACAATAATTAAGAGTTAGACACTTCTTTTACTTCAGAAAAGGTGTATTAATTCATATGCTCTGATTCTCTCAATGTTTCAACTTAATGGCACTAACATTTTAAAGGTGTCCCTGACTTTTTCTTTACTTTTCCCTGAGTCTGTTCAAATATGTAACTGAGTGTTTGAGAGGTCTAGCAGTGGCAGAAACACAGATGCATATCAGCCTTTCTGCTGTTACACACTGTGCAAATAGCTTTGGAAGGAGTTTTGGAAGCATACCCTTATGTAGGAATACAACACTGAAATACAAATGGATGTAGGCATGTACTGGTAGCAACCAACTGTAACAATGCCATTGCTCTATTGCTGAAAAGACCTGTGTGGTGCACAGACAAAAAATAACAGGCTATTCTCTGGCTTCCATGTGGATATGTCTACAGTTGGGAGTTATGCAGACAGACTACTTGCCTTGATAAACTAACATGTACACAGCAACCCTGTAAGCCCAGCAAGATAAAATCCACACAATAATACTTAAGCTCTCTGTACGTCTGCACTCCTACCCAAATGTAGAATATACCTGTGTGTGCAGGGTCTACCACGGATGTAGGTAAGCATACTCACAGTACTGAAATGTGTCCAGTTTTTCTGAGCAGCTTATGCTAATGTCAACACTAAAAAAGCACAAACTGTTTAGAACTGAGTAAATGAATATTCACAGTATAGCAGTTCACAAACAATTCTTGTGCCAAAGGAATACATCTTAATAACTAGCTTTGTATGGCAGTTAATTGTAAAAGTTGAAAAGAAAGTACATTTTTCCATGTATCTTGGGGTAGCATTTTGAGGGCTGAGTACATTTCTACACTGACAAGTGGGTACTGGAAGCAGCAACATTAGGTCTGAGTGCAAAATGTAAATCTCTGGCTACACCCCTGGCTTCTGATATAAGAACTATACCAACCTTCTGTCTTAAACAATGATGTCCACAGCAAACAAGGATGATCTTCATCTTGGAAAGCTGAAAGGGCCATGCCTACCTGAGCTAGCAATTTATAGTACTGGGTTGCTATGACAGTGATTACTGCAATTACTACACAGCAGGCTGCATGCAATTAGCAAGTGGTGGCCATTAATTGGTGCAGAGGCCATCACATGCTCATGTGCAAATACCTACAAAAGCAGGCTGCAGTCCCTGCCAACAAACTCAATCACTCTATTGCAGAGACTGACAGAGAGAGAGAGAGACAGACAGAGAGAAAGAGAGAGACAGAGAAAAGGAAAAAGAAATATTACCAAATCATACAAAGGAAAGGTATGTGACACATATGCATTTACTGGCATGTAGCAGATGTTATTGAAGAATAGTCTACATAATGTGAAACATTCATATGTGGCAGCAGTACTTATTTATGCATAGATGTTCTGCTTAACTACTGCTATGGACAATACAGTGTGTACCTGTGGGCAGTGGGACATACCTGTGAAATGTGTAGCTCAGCATTAAATGTCAAAGATCTGATCCATGTTATCTGTGTTCTGTACAGTAGTGTGGCCAATGGCTGTTGGGGGGATTAGCACTGACATTATATAAACATGGGTGTGACAGAACAACACATGCATGATAGTCATATTAAAGTGTAGCTTAGCATTGGCAACTGCTGTAGCAGTCTAATATGCTTATCTAGCATTTGTAGCCATATATATACCCCCCCAATGTTAGTGTGTGTTCATATGTGACACCTGTTTCTGTTGCAGCAAGGCCCAACAGTTCAGCTGTGAGGTACAGGGACTTACAACAGTGTGGACCTTGTGTGTGTATGCCACACACATACGGAGAAATATATGTGTCATATATATTCACATCTGTATATGTGCATCATCTGTATATGTGCATAGAGCAGGGGACATATTGCAACTGTTTGTGAAGGGTGGAGATATATATGTTGGTGAAGGTTAGTATGCGCATATTTGTATATAGGTTTTAGTGTGTGACAAACAAGACAGCATACAGTGCTGGTATATAACATGTGGTGGTTAAACACTGTGGGTGGTTTGTTCAGTTTGCAATGATGAATCCAGTGAAGCCTGCTAAATCTACCTGGGCTGTGAACACCTTCAATGCATTTATCCCAAGACTGTGCGATTTTATTACATTACTGTACACCTCACATCCTTTGTATAATTGATATTCTCACTATGAAAGGTGAAAGGTGAAATGTATATGTGCCTACATATATATGTATATGTACACCAATGGATGTGTATATGTAAGTATGTATATATATATATATATAGAGAGAGAGAGAGAGAGAGTTATATATACTCATACACACCTACATCTACTTGTTACAATAGATTCTCTGTACTGTTAACTGACTGTGATGGTCAATGTGTTTGTGAATACATCAAAGATATGTATCTGTGGGATAGCTTAGTGGGAAACTGTTTATGTCATGGTATTATAGGTCCTTGCTTTGATCCTAGCAAAAGCTGTGTATTCTGTTGCTAGACAGAAAAAGTCCCTTGATTTTAACTAGGGTGTGTCTTTGGAGGCTAAAGCACTACATCTATGATTATTGATTGGTACTGATGTTGAATCCAAATCCTGTGTGTACTGTAGTACTACTTGAATCTCTGGGCCTGCACAGCAAAGTATGGTGTATGTCCACATTGCTTGCATCCACTGTTTTGTGTGGTCCCTGTATTCATCACAGATTACATTTCTCAAGATTAAGGTTGTGTAAGTACTGACACACAGTACTGTATAGTACACACTGAAAGCTTATCTGTGTTGTCATACCTTTGTGTCCTGTAATTATGTCTGATGTGTGTGTGGGTATGTCTGTAACATGTCCTTTGACATATGAATGGTAAAACATATAACTGCGTATCTAGCAACATTCATAGTGTACTACAGCAGTATGCAACCTATATTCCCAATTGTGCACATATTTTGGACACGGGTTTGCCATTAACAAGTTGTGTGGTATAATAGTAATACATTTACTGGACCTGACACTCATTGTGATGGATGATATATTTCTTTACACATCAGCTTGATGTGTATCTGCTGTGGCTTGGTGGTGCATCGTGTTGCATACAGTTGTGCCAGGTACTCTTGTATAGTCTTATATAATGATTTTATTTTGTTGCTGTGCAGAACATGGTTCATTAGATTGAGAGTGAGCCAGGCACTTCCAAGCAGTTGTGGGGTGAGCAGTGATAAGTGGCAGTTAAAGTGTTTCACTCTCGGTTAGCTAATAGGTTGCTATATATGGCAGTTCAGTGATATCTATACTGTATAATGTTAAATATGCCATATGACTTGCTCAGACATATTTTTGTATTTATGTCTTCCAGGGATCATGGCACATCGCAGGAACCCCAGTTACAGTAGTGCTGAAGATGATATAATTACTACCAGTATGATTCAGCACTACAGTCTCATGTTCTCACGAACCAGCCAGGACCAGCAGGAGCATACTGCAATGTGGCAAGATGTTGTCCTCAGGGTAAATGAAGTAGGCCTGCATAACTGAACATATGAGCAGGTATGCCACCACTGCAGTGATCTTCTCAGACATGTCTGTCAGCTTGCTGATGATGTGCGGAGACAACAGCTTGCAACAGGAGGTGGTGTTAATATCCATCCCCCCTCACCAGAGTGGAGGAGCTGCTCGTCATCCTGGTGGCACCTGCCCAACAATGATAGCAGCAAACATACACCATGACGGAGGTTGGAGCCACCCAGCAAGCACACATGGAGCATGCAGGTAACATGGCATATCTGTAGATTACTGTTATCTGTATTGGTCGATCATGCATATGTGAGATGTGGAGTGTGTCATTAAAAGATATGGAGCCTGTTGCTGTGCGATACTGATCATTTGGAACATAATCTGTGAATGTAAACTGTTGTTGTACTGTAAGATTGCAAACACACAGTAGCAATACCACAGTTGTGGCCACTGACAAACTGTCTCATCTCTATGTAGGTCCCTCTGGGGTGACATCAAGGCAGTGGACAGATGCTGGTGAATGTGTTCTACATTTATTATTGTAAATAAAAAGTGCATGTCATAGTTAAGGTGTAGGCCATGTACACATGTAACACACCTACCCATAATGCATGCTGTGCATGTTTGGTGTAAGATCACACACATCTCACTAATGTGATTAGCTGCCTCAAACACATGCAATGCCCAGACCATCTCAAACAAATGTGGCTAGACTGTAGTGACCATTGGATAGGCATAGTTGATACTCAACATGCACATAACATACTACACAGAGCATTTTAACATGCTACACATAAAGGATTCCCAAACCCTCTGTAAAGACACACTCCAGTATCCAAAATCTCATCCACATATTACACATAATATACCTGAGGGGTAGAGGCCTATCATGGGGCATTCAAACACATTGCAACACACTACGCAGTCATGTCAGGGAATGCTCCTTTTTGGCCTCCTTACAAACTCATGTAACAACTGGTTGTGAAATGGTGAATGTAGCCAAGGTAGTACAGTTCCAGTACAGCATGAGTAGTGCTGGTTTGGAAAACATTTGTAGCCTTGAGTGACCACATGATGCTTCATGATGATGGCCTATGGTACTATACCCCATCCAGTTATTGTAACCACAGTACTACACATAGCTTTCATTGCTATACACCTTGCTATACACCTTAATGTTGTGTGTGTGCACACATATGCACCTCTAAACAGTATGCATACCAATCACCATTTGCACAACTGACACATATATGTCTTGTGATGCTATTGAGTGGCTAGGTCATATGACACACATTGGGTATGTGTAGTGTCTAAATATGCAGTTTTGCTTTAGCATGCCATGTCATGGATGACACTGACATGTCCACAATATCATCTACACTCACCATAAGTACCGTACATTGGGTATGTGGCCAAATTGTATTCCGTCAATTATCCATGCACCACTGATGATGTTGTGTGAATACTCATCATGCATGTGCTAAACATGTGTCACAATTATTTGCTAAAGACACAGAGGCTGTAATCAGCATTTGATACCTATCTGACACACAGATACACATCCAGTCATGGTATGTACATCTGTTTGTTATGGTGCACAGTACATTACAGTGTTTTGAATACCTGCACAGCAATGTTGTGTCCATGTATGCATTGTGTTCCAGGGGGAGGTCCATCACCTAATAACAAAACACATGCATCAAAGCCATGTATACTGTTAGTAAGAAGGGCTGTCTACACTTGCACTGCATGCTGTTGAGCAACACATGTCCTGCATGCTGACATGTGTGATATGACTGTTTTACTTATGATACTGTACCCCACCATCACCTGCTATTGTGTATGTTCTGAGATTGCTGGTGTTGTGTGTGTCTGCTTTAGGGAGGAGTGTATTTTTGTATGTGTGCATGTGCGCATGTGTGCATGTGTGCATGTGTGCATGTGTGCATGTGCGCATGTGTGCATGTGTGCATGTGTGCATTTGGTCTGACATCATGATCAGGTCTTAAAGTGTGACTCCTGTTTTCCTCTCACAGGTGCCGAGGTGGGGCTGGTTCAGTACAGCAGGGAACCTGATGTCACTGAGACAGACAGTGATCATGAGGATAGGTGTGTTGAGGCACAGGCAGGTTTGTCAGGGTCTGTTGCTGGGCCACCAATTGACAGTACACAAGTCTCCACCCCATCCATGCACACAGTACATGCCTGTACATCCATCATCACCATTGCCCTTAGCTGAGAGACAGTGTATGGTTGGCACTGGCCAGGACAGTGTGGCATCTATGGCACATGTATCAGGACAAAGCAGCCATAGCCAGATGTCTGGAATGGTACCACATAGGCAGATGCCCAGGCGTTCTCATCAGAGCACTGCTGGTCATCATGCCCCTGGCAGACGTGCCACACCTCTTTCTACCACATGCATGTTCCAGGCTGTCATGGAGGCACAGACATGAATAAAGCAGTACACCAGATAGGGACTAAGGGCACAAAGGGCTCATAACACTTCTATAAATGACAGTATCCTTGACCAAGCAGGTGCGATATGTAATTACACTAAGGTCATTGATAGACGTTGGGGTGAGACATTGGATGTCCTCCACAATGTCATGTCCATGTGTCAGGACAGTGCAGGATGGTTGAGACGTCAACATGGACGTATGCCAGCAACATCAGCAGCTGGAGGTCACTGTGGATGTCCAGCAAGTCACCGCCGCTCCCATAGTGTCAGTACCAGCTCCAGCAATGTTGGGGGGGGGGGTTGTCCATAGACTGTCCTAGAAGACCACGTGCATGTGGCTCTGGCCAGTCCCAGCAGGGACCTGGATCCAGTGGACATATGTCAACCTCTTCGGATAGTACCAAGTCTGGATTAGTACCTGATACTGTCTGTAGCACCCCTGCCAGGCACAGGTTCTGTATCCATGGCCAGAGATGGCGATCTGTAAAGCCTGCCAGGTACAGCCTATAGCTGTCTCACAAATCCCCATATATGGCAGCCACATGGTGGAACTGTGTGCATGCAGACACATACACATAAACCAGAAACCTAGGGCAAACACATACCCGCACACATTACATCAACATTGGCCCATAACAGTACTCATGGCCCTCACACACACACTCACATACACATGTCGATTGCATGGCACAGTGTAGGCCTCTGGAAAACCAACAACACACCCTGTGTATATGATGAAACCTGTGCCACCTCCTGTCATCTGTAACATTGATGCAGGAACAGGCTAACATGGTGCTGATGCACAGGGTGACTTTAATAAAGTATAGCAATGGTTGAATGTGTAGCATGTTGTCAGCAGTAAAGTGTAATGATATCCTTGAAGGTGTAGCTGAGCAGGCATGATGCATTAAAGCTGTAATTAGCAATGTTGTATTGTTTCCACCAGTGTTTATTCCAATTGTGTTTTGTTTGCCCATGTGCCACTTGGCTGATGTGTGTAGTTGTGTCAGCATGTGTTATACAGTGAACAGTAAGTGTGGGGTGTGTGCAGCACAGGTTTGCAGGTGTACATTTGTGAACATGGTGGAGATGCACTGTCTGCATGTACGTGCATATTGGACACATGGGCAGGGTGACATGCCCTGTATTGGCCAGTGTTAACACTCCATACTTTCTGTTGGTGGCCAGTATGCATTGTACTACACACATTTTGGAACTTGAGCTGTTGTTGCTGTCTGTCATTGGTTTGCATTACTAAGGTTAACACTGTCCCAGCTGCATAATCCTTTATTAATGCACACTGTTTACCTACAGGGATGTATGAACCGTGCTATCACAAACACAAGAAATTCTCACTTATAAAAGTGCATTAGTCTCATGGACCCCTGCCATAAACTAAATATATAATAGAAGGTGTGAAGTTGTACCAAAAAAAAGTTACATACCAAGAAGGGATAACCTCTCTGGTCAGTATCATTGGGAAAATACAATCCCTCAATAAACATACAAGGCAAGCTTCAAAATACAAAATGGCAAGGATTCCAAAGACAACACTAAAGCTTTCTTCAGTGTTGTTCATAATCTACAGGGGAAATCTCAGATTGGGTCACAGTTAATGTAAATGGTCACAAAGTACACTTATCTGACTGACATTACAAATTTCTTGTTAGACAGTTTGAATGCGGATTTCACCACCCTGTCATTACACAAGGGCCACATTTCCAGACCTGAAGAATGTAAAACCTGATGATTCACAGACACTCTAGTTAAAACATCCCTTTAACAAAGTACACACCACAGTGGCAATGGTACTGGACAGTGTCCCTGGCTGTGTCATACACAAGCTGACATATGAAGTCACTACTCACCTAAATGCTCTGTCCAGATGCAGCCTCTATACAGGTTACATACTTGTGGAATGACACACGGTAATGGTGTTCACAGTCCATAA
This sequence comes from Protopterus annectens, assembly GCF_019279795.1. Lineage (NCBI taxonomy): Eukaryota > Metazoa > Chordata > Ceratodontiformes > Protopteridae > Protopterus > Protopterus annectens. The sequence goes on along the minus strand of NC_056734.1, from coordinate 687,313,100 downwards.
GGGTTGAGCTACAACGTCTTCTTCTTTTTCTCCTTTCGGATGCTCCTATTAGGGGTCACCACAGTACATCATTTCTTCCTGCCCTATGCATCTTGCGCTATCACACCATCCACCTGCATGTCCTCTCTCACCACAGCCATAAACCTCATCTTAGGCATTCCTGTTTTCCTGTTACCTGGCGGCTTCATCCTTAGCATCTATTTCACAATATACTCTGCATCCCTCCTCAGCAAATGTACAAGCCAACTTAATCCTGCCTATCTGGCATGGTCTACTAACCTTCAAACCTGGCCTGACCCTCTAAGATATTTATTCTTAAACCTGTCCACCCTTATCACACCCAGTGCAAATGTTAACATAAATTGATTAAGGGTAGAACTACAACAGGTCCTGGAAACTCTCACCCTATAAGCCAGACCAATGTTATCTGGAAGGTTATGGAGCACAGCATTATGGAACTCATTAACAGAGACATTATGAACCTGCAAACACTGCACCATACCCACTTAGGTTCTCTAAAGGCCAGATCATGGCTCCTACACCAAGTAGACTTCAAGCCAGTTAACAAGGCTATAGGTGAGGGAGGGGAGGTCAACACAGCCAAGCTATAGCTCACCAGCAATTCATACCCATCCCACATACTGGTATTATACATAACCTCAACAGACTGACCATAAACGATTGCTAGATGATGGCTTGACAACTGACGCACAGATGTAGGACACACAGTAACATTTGCAGCCTCCATGTACTATTCTATGCCAGTAACAAGTGGTATTCACCTGCACTCAGTCCTAGGACCACTCCTGTTTGGCATATAGCTTTCTTAGGTACAAGAAAACACAGTAGGGATATGTCTGCCCACTTTTGATGAAAATGCATACTGTGGGCTATACTTTATTCTCCAGATGACACACACATCCTCCAAAAGGGTATCATACAGACAGATACCTTGTGTCAAACTCATGCTGTAAAGCTATAAGCCAAAGAAAGCATAGTTATCCACATTTAGAAATCAAAGTATCCCCAGAGTACCACATAGGTAGTAGCCCCCAAAATGTGGAACAGGTACTAATGTATACATAGAGCCATGTGTTAAATCATCTCTCCTTTGATAATCACATTACCAAAGGGTTTTGGAAATCCCTCTGTAAGCAATAAAGGGTTTGCACGCAGATCCACAGAGGTTGTTGCACACCTATAATGATTAGTCATCTTTGCCAGAGTTTGCTTGCTTTGGAATAGGTTTCAAATATACCTCAAGCATAAACCCTCACTCACACTCTTCAATAGAAACCATGATGAGTGGATGTGAAATGGAAGACGTAGCTCAGGGTTCACTGCAATGGCTAAGCTTGTCACAAGCATACAGAAGTGACCTAAGGTCTGGAAAGCACCAGCACGCTCTGGCAAAGATAACAGATGTGTTCATGGAGAAAGCAGAGTACCCACCTATGAAATATATGGATTTGCGCCACAGCTACCTTACATGTGTAATACACATACAGTCATCATTGTGATATGTCATACACTAGAAAAATCAAAACCAGCTCCACATTGGTGTCACATACCTAGAGCACACACAGTCAGCAAGTGCGAGATTCAAACTCTTTCCTAATTACATTATGATACTACAGCAGTATGCATTTACACAATGCACTATACACATTATTGAAATTTCACCTTTCCACAGGTATATTTGTAGGATGGTGACATCATCAGACTTAAAGATGAGTATACCACTTTTAAGGGGTGTGAGTAGTCTCCAAAAAGGTTGTGGCTCCCCACGGAGATACTCACACTCAGCAAGTGCAGGATTCAAACCCCTACCTAATTACATTATAATACTACAGCAATACGCATTTACACAACGTGCTATACTCATTACTGGGATTTCACTTTTCCACAGGTATATTTGTAGGATGGTGACATCATCAGACTTAAAGATGAGTATGCCACTTTTAAGGGGTGTGAGTAGTCTCCAAAAAGGTTGCTCCTCCCCAGGGAAACACACACACTTGCACACAGTTGACAAGTGCAAGATTCAAACCCCTACCAAATTATATTATGATACTACAGCAGTACGCATTTACACAACACGCTATACACATTACTTGGATTTCACTTTTCCACAGGTTTATTTGTAGGATGGTGACATCATGAGACTTGACAAAGATGAGTATACCACTTTTAAGGGGTGTGAGTAGTCTCCAAAAGAGGTTAGGTTGTTCCTCCCCAGAGGGACACACACAGCTGGCAAGTGTAGGTTTCCAACCCCTATCTAACTACATTATGATACTATCAGCAGTACACATTTACATGACGCACTGTACACACTACTAGAACTGCACCTTTCCACAGGTATATTTGTAGGATGGTGACATCATCAGACTTGACAAAGATGAGAATACCACTTTTAAGGTGTGTGAGTAGTCTCCAAAAAGGTTGCGCTGTCCCAGACAGACACATACACTCACACAGTTGGCAAATGCAGGATTCAAACCCCTACCTAACTACATTATGATATTACAGCAGTACACATTTACACACTGCACTACACACATTACTGGAGTTTTACTTTTCCACAGCTATATTTGTAGGATGGTGACATCATCAGACTTGACAAAGATGAGTATACCACTTTTAAGGGGTGTGAGTATTCTCCAAAAAGGTTGCTCTCTCCCCAGAGAGAGACAGGCACACACACACACACACACACACACACACACACACACACACACACACACACACACACACAGTTGGCAAGTGCGGTGTTCTTAATCCAAACTAAGTATGTCTTTACACTTCAGCAAGCAATATGGAGTTACAGGGTGCAATGCAGACATTACTTGCTGACAGTTTGCACAAAGGTTTTTTTCATATTTGCTAACCTCAGCAGGCTTATCATGCTAGGTGTATTGTGAGTGTATTGTATGCATAGGCCATGACCATATCATATATGGGTTGATGCACCACATGCTGGCACATACAGGGTCAAACCTTGAGAAGCATCTTACCTTCACCTACATGATACTGCAATATAACAGAAAGATGATAAACTTCAACAATTTCCTGAGCTTCTGGTGTCATTCAAAGGGGATCCAGTCTCTGTCTGCCCATGATGACATGATAGACAAGCCTTGTTGCTTAGCTACAGATGGTTTGCACCTGTCGCCCCTATGCTTCTGAATACTGGCCAAGGCTCTTGCTGTCCCTATATTACCTTTTTTAGGCAAGGCTCAAAGGTTCATAGGTAGGTACTAGGCTATCGGCCCTGGGGCCTATACAAGCCCAGCCAAAAAGGTACCCTGGCTTTTGCCACCCAAGAAATTTATTTTCCTGTGCCACTGTCGAGTAGAGACAAAGAAGTGATCCCCAGGGTGAATTTCTATTTCCCATCCAATCATCAAGATTTTTCTTGAAGAGTGCTAATGAGGAGCTTTGTTTGATAAAGATAGGTAGTTTATTCCGGAGTATGTGAAGTCTCTGGGACAGGAATCTATCCTCCGGCTTGTTCTGTTTATTGTGGTGACAAGGTTTAGGTCCCTAGTGCATGTAGGTTCATAGGTTCATAGGTAGGTACTAGGCTATCTGCCCAAGGGCATTTATAAGCCTAGCCAGAATGTGTTGGCTTTCACCTCCCTTTTAAATTAGTTTCCTGGACCTCTGTCTAGCAGGGCCACTGAAGTGATCCTAGGGGTAAATTTACAATTTCCTATCCACTCGTCAAGATTCCTCTTGAAGAGAGTCTGCAAGGGGATCTGCCTATCATCAACTGGGATTCTATTCCAGAGCGAGGGAAGTCTCTGGGACAGGAATCTATCCCTCCAGCATGTCCTGTTTATTGCTTTGCTGAGGTTTGATTCACTGGAGCATGTGGCTCTAAGAGATTTGTTTTTCTTGAGGTGGAGCATGTCCATTAATTTCGGGTTGGACATGGCCTTATACGTCAGGCATAGATCATCTCTGAGCAGGCAGTAAACAACCGAGCAAAGCTGGAGTTTCTTTAGTCAAGCTGCATATTGCATCTCTTTGAGGCCCATGATCCTCTTGGTGAGGTACTTCTGTGGTCTTACCAGCTGTTGCATGTGCCAGTTAAGGTACATACCAGATGGGGCATTGTACTCTATTATGAGCCTAATGAGTGATGAGTAGAGGGACACAATGACCTCTCTTGATCTAGAGGTGAACCCTTTCATGATTAGGTGGGCTACATAGAAGGAATATCTAACCACTTTGGCAATGTGATTATCAAAGGAGAGGTTACTATCTACCTGGGTCCCCAGGTCCCTAATTACATTTTCCGTACCTAGTGGATTACCCCCTATGTGGTAATTCGTGGGCACTTTGTTTTTTCCAAAGGAGATGACTATGCATTTTTGGCATTCATCTTGACGCCATGGTTTTGACACCAGGTATCTGTCTCTGTAAGACCCTTCTGAAAGATGTCTGTGTCAGCCGGAGAGTCGATTATGGCCCCCAGTTTGCAGTCATCTGTGAACTTGGTCAGCCATAATCCTCCCATGCTTGCCTGTACCTCAGAGAAGTATATACTGATCAGGAGGGGTCCCAGGACAGAGACCTGTGGGAAGCCACTTGTGACTGGTTTAGAGTCGGACATGGCACCTACAACTCTGACCATGTGTGTTCTATCCGTGAGCCAGTTGGCCACCCATCTCGTGACATAGGGGTTAATGTTAAAGCCGGTAAGCTTGTCTATGATGTCAGAGTGGGGAATGGTGACAAAGGCCTTAGTGAGGTCCAGGTAGGCTGTGTGGACTACCTTCCCTTCATCTATGGCCTTGGTAACTGTTTAAAAGAAGTCAACTAGGTTTAGGAGGCAGGATCTGCCTTTAACAAAGCCGAATTGGGTAGGGTCCAGTGTCTGGAGGTTCCCAATGTCTCTGTTTATGAGTTCCATGATAATTTGCTCCATAGCTTTGCAGACCAGGCTGGTCAAGCTTATAGGGCAATAGTTCCCATGTTCTGTTGTGGCACCACCTTTGTGGAGCGGGATGAGTGTTGCTGTATGCCATTCTTTGGGTACATAGCCTGTGGTAAGGCTGAGTCTGAACAGTGAATTTAGGTGAGGGTTTAGTTCCTTTTGGAGTTTGTGTAAGACGCAGCCTGGGACACCATCTGGTCCTATTGATGCTGTGTTCTTAGCTTTGGAGAGGGCTGTTTTTACCTGCATGTCTGTGATGTCTGGGGCTCTGCATTCTTCTGGGATGGACACAGGCCCTTTTGGGGGTGTGGGGGGTGAAGTTTGCACTAAACTTGTCTGCCAGGATATTGGCAATGTCAGTTGGTTCAGTTTATTTTTTGCCATTTTGCAGTAGCTCAAAGCATATCTGAGAGTTGCCACCTAAATGTTTGATATAGCTAAAGAAGGGTTTGTGGTTATCTTTAGATTCCTTGGCAATTTTTCTTTAGAAACTGGCCTTGGATGATTTTATGAGCGATCGTAGTTTCTTGCTAATAATGATCAGTGATGCCTTTCCTTTTCGGAATTTTGCTCTAACATGTAGTAGTTTCCTCCTTCTGTTGTATAGCTTATTTATAGCCAAGGACCACCAGACTTGTTTCCTCTTTTTGGAGGCGTGAGTCTTGGTTTTATTCGGGATGGCTCGATCCATGCATCCCTGTAGATGCTCATATAATGCACTTGTAAAGGATTCTGCAGATTGGATAGCATTATCCTGTGGCAAGAGGGCTTTGAAACTTTCCACTTCAGTCTTGAGAAGTGTGAAGTTTGCTTTTGAAAAGTTTTTTACAGTGGTTTCCTTGACTGGGGGTGAGGTTGGGATGTGGATGTCCAGTGTGATTACTTTATAATCTGATCTTACCAGCGAGGGGTTTACCTCTGGTGTGGAACACTGATCCCCCATGTTGGTGATGATCAAGTTCAGTATGTTGTCACCTCTAGTGGGCATGGTGACCAGCTGTTCCAGGGCGTTTGAATTTATAAACTCCAGGAAGCAATGGGCAAAGGAGTTTGTACTTGAGTAATTCTCTCAGTCAATGTTTGGGTAGTTGAAATCTCCTAATATCATGGTGTTTTGTAGGACCTTTATATTTTCCAGTGTTCTCAGGAATGCTGAGTGAAGGTCCTGAGACAAGGTAGGTGATCTGTAGAAGGCTACGATCTGATAAGCAGCTTTGTCCACTGTTAGTTGCACTTGAATGCTCTCCGAGGCCTCGTGCTGTGCCACTAACCTGAAGGCATGGGTATCATTTATGAAAATGGATACACCCCCTCCTTTTGTATTTCAGTCCGGGTTTTGGGGCTAAAGCTTGGAGAGACTGGGATTTCTTTAAGTGGAGCATGTCCAACAGCTCTGTGTTTGACATAGCTTTGTATGTTAGGCAGAGATCACCTGTGAGTAGGCGATATGCGACAGAGTAAAGCTGGAGTGGTTTGAGACGGTCTGTGTAGCGCATGTATTTGAGGCCTCTAATCCTCTTTGTGAGGTATTTCTGCGGGCTTTCCAGTTGTTGCAGATGTCTTGTGAGGTACATACCAAAAGGAGTGTTGTACTCTATAATGGATCTAATGAGTGATGAGTAGAGGGGAACAATGACCTCTTTTTTTCTGCATGAGAAACCTTTTGTGATGAGGTGTGCCACGTAGAAGGATTTCCTGACTACTGTGGTGATGGGATTATCAAAGGAGAGTCTACTGACCACCTGTGTCCCAAGGTCTCTTATCACACTTTCAGTGTTAAGTATACTACCGCCTATGTTGTAGTTCATGGATAGAGAGTTTTTACCAAAGGAGATGACCATGCACTTTTTGGCATTGAGCTTGAGGCCATGGCTTTGACACCAAGCATCTGTCTCAGTGAGGCCCTTTTGTAGGATGTCCACATCACTAGTAGTTTCGATTATGGCTCCTAGTTTGCAGTCATCTGGGAACTTCATTAGCCAAAGACCTTCAGTGTTAGCCTGTACCTCAGGGAAGTAGATACCAAACAGGACAGGACACAGGACTGAAGCCTGTCATTCTCCACTTGTCACTGGTCTGAAGTCGGACTTGGAGTCTGCTACTTTCACAGTGTGGGTTCTGTCAGTGAGCCACTTGGCAACCCATCTTGTGACATAGGGATTTATACCTAGTTTAGTGATTTTATCTATAATTCCAGAGTGGGGGATGGTGTTGAACGCCTTGGCAAGATCTAGATAGGTGGTGTGAACCACCTTACCCTTGTCTACGGCTTTGGTGACTGCTTCGAAGAAGTCTATCAGGTTTAGGAGACATGATCTGCCTTTTACAAACCCAAAATGGTTGTGGTCCAGAGTTTGGAGATGACCAATGTCTTTGTTTATAAGTTCCATGGTGATATGTTCCATGGCCTTGCAGACCAGGCTCATCAGACTAATGGGGCACTAGTTCCCGGGGTCCGTGGTGGCTACTCCCTTGTGTAGTGGGATAACTGTTGCTGTGTGCCATTCAGCAGGCACAAAGCCTGAGGTGAGACTATGATTGAACATGGTACTTATGTGTGGTGCCAGTTCATTCTGTAGTTCATGTAGAATGCAGCCTGGGATGTTATCTGGTCCCATGGATGCTGTGTTCCTGGCTTTGGAGAGTGGTTTTTTACCTGTGCAGCCATGATGACAGCAACTTCGCATTCTTCCAGTATAGAGATGGGCTCTTTCATGGGTGAGAGGGGGGTAAAGTTAGCACTGATCCTATCTGCCAGGATGTTGGCAATATCAGTTGGGTCTGTATATTTAGTGCCATTGTGCTGTAACTCAGAGCAGATCTGAGTGTTGCCATTGTGATTCTTGACATAGCTATAGAATGCTTTGTGGTTGTCTTTGGAATCAGTGGCAATTTTGTTTTCGTAACTAGCTTTGGAGGATTTTATCAGGGATCGCAGCTTCTTACTGAGGCTGACCAGGAAGCTCCTCCACTCATGGGTTTTACTCTCTTTTGCAACAGTTTCTTCCTTCTGTTGTGCAGTTTGTTTATGGAAGGGGACCACCAGATTGGCTTCCTTTTCTTGGAGGATAGCATCTTGGTTCTGTTTGGGATAGCACAATCCATGCACTTATGTAAGTGCTTATAAAGTGCAATTGTGTATGATTCAGTAGTCGTAACTGTATTGTCCATCTGCATGGGTGTCCTGAGGTTCACTACTTCTGTCTTAAGAATCATGAAGTTGTCTTTGGAGATATTTTTTAACATGGTTTCCTTAATGGAGGTGGGGGCAGAATGTGTATATGTAGGGTAATTAGCTTATGGTCAGATCGGACCAATGAGGTGCTGACTTCAGGTGTGGAACACCGGTCAATCAGAACAAACCAAACCCTGTAACCAACACACATAACCACAAAGTGAGCTAAATGCTACTCATTGCCAGAAGTCTCAGCCTCCAGATGCACACACTCGAGGCACTTCTCAGTATGGAGAATATTGATATCTGTGCAGTAACAGAAACCTAGTTCAAGGCTCCAGAGAGCACACCAGCACTACCAGGATACTACTCATTCCATACCTTCCAGCATCAGAACCTGGATCATAGTACATAGGGTGGTGATGTATCCATATTTATCATGGATACCTACACCTCTCTCTACATGCTCTCTACAGGATATGTATCCATAGAATGTTGCACAGCAACATTCTTCCCACTCCACAGGGGTGGGGCCACAAAACACCCTTGGCATTCATGTGAACCTGATGAGTTTGATCTGCAAGGCAATGGAGCCAGTCATAATGGAAGTCAACAATAAAGACATTGGGAACCTTCACACAGTTGAGCACACCCAGTTTGGCTTCATCAAATGCAGATCACGCCTCCTGAACTGGGTGGATTTCTTTGAGACAGTTACCCAGGCTACAGATGATTGAAATGAGCTCCACACAGCCTATCTATACCTCACTAAGGCCTTTGACACCATTCCCCAGTCAGGTATCATAGATGAACTCACCAACCTGGGCATGAATCCATACATCACAAGATGGATTTCAAACTGGCTCACAGATAGATCCCACAAATTAAGAGTTTCTGGCTACATGTCGGACTCTACACCGGTAACAACTGGTGTCCCCCAGGGTTTAGTCCTGGGGTCCTTCCTGTTTGGTGTAGACTTCTGAAACGTACATGCCAACACAGGAGGGTTGTGGTTGACTAAGTTTGCTGGGAACTGTAAAGTATTTTCCATTATAGATTCCCTGGATGACACAAATATTCTCCAGAAGGGACTCTATGAGACAGATGTGTGGTGTCAGAAGCATGGGCTCAAGCTCAATGTGGAAGAATGCATAGTAATCCACTTTGGTGAAAACAAAGTACCCACAAATTACCACATAGGTGTTACCCCTTAAAACTGACAAGGTAATAAGGGATCTGGGGACACAAGTAGATAGTCATCTTTCCTTTGACAACCATGTTGCCAAAGTGATTGGGAAATCCTATGTGGTCCACCTAATCAACAAAGGGTTTGTATCAGGATCAAAAGAGTTAGTGGTGGCCCTCTACTCTTAAGTCATCAGACCCATCATTGAGTACAATGTACCATTTTGGATGTACTCAACTAAGCATATCCAGCAGCTGTAGAGACCACAGAGCTACCTCACCAAGAGGATTACTGGCCTCAAATAGTTGTATTATGCAACGCAACTGGTAAAACTAAATATGTTCTCTATTGCATACCACCTACTCAGAGGCACACTCTGCCTAACATACAGAGCCATGTCCAACACATAACTGTTGAACATGCTCCATCTACAGATAACAAAACTGAGTCGCACTACACACTCCAGGGATACGAACCTCATCACAACAATGAATACAACATGCTGGTGGGATAGAGTACCATCCCAGATACTTGCCTTACTGTGGAACAGAGTCCCAATGTACATCAGACAGAGCCCCTCACTGACACTCTTCAATAGGAACCTTGATGAGTGGATGGGAAACAGACAATTCACGCCAGGCATCACATCAGCAGCCCCACTAGAAAGGGGCTTAGGGTACTAACTATTAGAACTAGGGCTTGGGAGACTACCCAATGGGGTGGTGAAAGCTGCACAACTTGCCTAGGCTAATATATGCCTTTGTGAAGATAGTGTACTACATACCTATGTGACAGGTACATGTCTACAGATAGTAGATGTGTACTTCATTGTAGAGTCATGTTGTACAGCAGGCACATGGACCACATACACTGTAATGCTTACAGATACTGGTGGCTGTTATGTACAGTGGGTGAGATGTGCACCTCATGTCTTTTGTGCCATTGGGATGTGTGCTGGGTGGGACAGTCCTGGATGGCTCCCTGTCATAGTCACCCTCTTACACACATCTCTGCCCATCCATTTTTGGGTTATTATACTGTGTTCCCCCTACACACACACACACACATATATATATATATATATATATATATATATATATATATATATATATATGCTATCTGCCTGAAGGCATATATTAGTATGGCCAGAGTGTGCAGCTATCACCACACATGGGGTTAGTTCCCTAGGCCTCTGTGTCGTAGAGCTGATGAAGTGATCCAAGGTGTGACAGTTCAGTTTCACATACACTCATCAAGGCTCCTCTGGAAGAGTGTCAGTTAGGGACTCAACTTAATGTAGGTTAGGAGCCTGTTCCAAAGCAAGGGAAGTCTGTGAGTTAGTAATGTATCCCTCCAACATGTTCTATTTATTGTTGTGATGATGATATCCCTAGAGCATGTGGCACAGTGAGCTTGGGTTTACTTCAGATGACTGATGAGTAAAGGGAACCTCCTTTGACCTACATGCAAAGATCTTGGAAATTTGTGGGAACACATAGCATGATTTTCTAACCACTTTGTGAATGTGTTTCTGGAAGTAGAGATGACTATCCATATGTGTCCATAGATCCCTTATTATTACCTCCATATTTAGTGTGTTGGCACCTATGTGGCATTTGTATAACTGCAGCTCGTGGCCATAATTTTGACACCACATCTGTCTGACTAAGACCCTTTTTAAGGATGTCTCTGTTGTCCCAAACATCGATTATGACAACCTTTTTGCAGTCATCCACAAACTTTGCTAAACATAGCCCTCGTGTGTTCAACTGTATTTCTGAAAAGTATACACCAGGCAGGAGGGGTCCCAGGACTGAGCCATGGGGGATAGCAGTTGTTACCAGCTTGTACAGGAGACCACAATTCTTACCTTGTGGGATCTATCTGTGCGCCAGTTGGCAATCCATCAGATGACATACGTGTTTATGCACAGGTTGTTGATTTTGTGGATATGACATGTGTGGGATGTTGGAAAAGGGCTTTTCAATGTCTATGTAGGCCGCGTGGAGCTCATTTCATTGATGTATGTCCTGGGTGACTGCCTTGAAAACTGTCTAGCAGGTTTAGGAACCATGATCTGCCCCTGACCAAACCAAAATGGGTAGGGTTTGGTGTTTGTAGGCTCCCAATAGCTCTGTTTATGAGTTCCATAATGATGGACTCCATGGCCTTGCAGATCAGGCTTATTAGGCTTATAAGACTATAGTTCCCATGGTCTGTTGTGCGCCAACACTTGTGGAGTGTGCCAAACGTTGCTGTAACCCATTCAACAGTTTCATATCCTGTACAGAGGGTGAGTCTCAACAGACTGTTCAGGTGCAGGGTCTGTTTGTTTTGGAGTTCACATATTACACAGCCAGGGAAACCATGTCATCCCATAGATGCCATGTTTTTAGGTTTGGATAGAGCTGTTTAACCATTGTATATGTGATTTCTGGGTTTTCACAATCTCCAGGTATGGTAATGGGCCCTTTTGTCAGTGAGAGGGAGGTAAATATGTATGAACCTGTCTGACATGATGTTGGCAATATCAGTCATGTACATGTATTCACACTTTGCACTGACTCAGAACATATATGAGTTTACATTGATGTTTATGACATAGCGAAAGAAAGCTTCATGGTTCTCTATGGACTCTTTGGCAATATTTTTGCCAGAACATGGCTGGATAATGTTAGGAGTGCTCATTGTTTCTTGATGATACTGATCGGAGATTTATTGATCTTCTTTGCATTTTCACTTTCTTTGAACAACTTAAGTACTTGTAGTACATAGTTTGATTATGACAGGGGTCCAATATATTATATGGGTCTGTTTTCATATCACTGTGTGCGCAAGGCAGGACTGGTGAATAGTGACAAGTGTCTGGAGTAAGAACTGCAACTGCCAGATATGTGTGGCCCACTGCTGTACTCAGACATGGCCTAAGTGTGTCAGCATGCCCAGTATGATCTTTCAGTATGTTGTTGACTGACATTTGCTTAATTTGTTTAAGTGTGTGAGCATGCCCAGTATGACCTTTCAGTATGTTGCTGACTGAAATTTGCTAAATTTGTTTAAGTGTGTGAGCATGCCCACTATGGGCATATATACTATAAGTGTGTGAAAAATCAAGTTGGTTTTAACTTCAGGGCTCACCTTTGTGTTGTACATCGACAGGAAGCACGCTGTGCCTGCAGGGCTTCCATGAGTCAATTTGCATAGACTTATCAGCATTTCTACATACAGGGGGGACTGCTGTTATATGTACATTTCTACCTGGGGGGCACACCTGATTGTGGGTGTACATAGGATGTGGGGTACACCTGACACTTATACACATTTGCTAGGCCTGCACTGCTATGTCAGGTACTCCATTTCAGTCTGTACTGTTGCCTATCGTACTGGCTTGAGGCATACCACTGTACTACAGACCTTAGCTTCCAATTACATGCATATTAATTTGTGACTTCATAGCTTATCCAACCCACATCACACTGCCTGGCCTGCTGTTATCTGTCTGCATAGGTCTGGGGGGAGTTTACTCATATGCCTCTTCAGAGGGCATGATACATCATTTGTTTGTGTTTGTGTTTGTCTACAATTGTCCTGCTGGCTGTGACTGTTAGGTATGTGAGCCCCCCAACTGGTATGTGTGAGTGACTTAAGTTGTGTCTGTGCCAGTGAAATGCTGTCATGGCTCAGTGATTCAGTACTGTGACTATGGTGCACAGTATCCTGAGTTCAAGCCCTGTCACTGCTTTTTATTTTCCTGCTGGGCAGACCTGACTGGTTAAGGAACAGTAAAGCAGGTGTGAGCGTGTTTACCCGACTTTGCTTGACTTTGCCCGACTTTGCCCAACATTGCCCGACTTTGCCCGACATTGTGATGGTTAACACAGTGCGCAGCTATGCGCAATTGTATTTAAATATGCTCAATACTGGTAAAATTTGCTTAGCAGTGCTTTATATTGCTTAAAATAGGGACTCATGCCTTAGGTGGTGCTGCAGGGCTGCCTATGTTGGATGCACATATTACACTCCCTATACATGTTTGAAAAAGGTAGTGTCAAGTTTGGCATCCCTTTTACTGTATGTGCGAGTCAGAGAGAGGTGTCATTTCCAGGGTTCCTACTGAGTCAGTGTATGTGCTATGTGTTGCCTCTTTGCCAAGGCCAGGGCATACTGGGCACACCTCCTTCTGTCTACTGGGGCAGGCTCAGGTTGTTCCTCCTCTGAGTCACGCTGTGCCTGTGCAGGTCTTGGCAATGGTGGGAGGCTGTTTGGCCCTGCCCCATGTTGTTCCTGCTGCAGCTGTTTCCACAGGATCATATTGTGTAGCATGGCACATACCATGACAATTTGGGTACATGCAGTTGGTGAGTACTGCAAGGCTCCACCAGATGTGTCCAGGCACTGGAACCATGACTTGAGCATCCCAAACACACGCTCAATTATGTTTCTTGTTTGTGCGTGTGCCTTATTATGGAGTTTTTGTTCGGGTGTGTGTGCATTTCTGATGGGTGTCATCAGCCACGGCTCCAGTGCGTATCCAGCATCCCAAACTAGGTGACCATCAGGGATGTCCCCATTGGCAAATCTCTGGTACAGCTGCGTCAGATGCCAGACATGGGAATCGTGATAACTTCCAGGGCAGCCAGCACACACATTGATTATTATGCCCTGGGCATCACACATGACCTGGCAGTTGATGGAGGGGAAGCCCTTGCAGTTGATGTAGACCCTACCCCACTCACTGGGTGGTGCTTTGATGTGTATGTGCATGCAGTCTATTGCACCCACTACCTCAGAGTATTCTGCTATTTGGTGGAAAAGACGCATATTGCTGGCCAATGCCTCACGGGAATTGGGGAAATATACGTGCTCACTGACATGTGCTGACATGGCATCCAGGAACTGGTGCAGTACCCTGGATGCTGATGCCTGTGAAATCTCCATCATATCACCAGTTGGTCTCTGGAAGGTACCTGTAGCTAGTATTCTTAGGCCAACACATACCTTGGTATCCACTGGGATGGGTTCCCTTCTGTTGGTTCTGTGTGTGAGGCGTGGCCAGCACAGCTCAACAATTTGCTGCAGGAGGTCTCTGTCCACCCTATAGTGCTCCACTATCACCAGCTCATGTAGCCCCTGGTAGGTTACCCTGGGTCTGTACACTCTTCTCCATCTCCTCACTGTGGGTTGCTCAGCAGCATTCACATCACCACCCTCAGCACCTTGCACATGTTGGTTTATGATAGCAAGAGCAGCCTCTAACATTTTGTCTGACTTTAAAGTTTTTAATCTTTCCCTCTTTGTATACTGCAGTGTTGCAGAGTTCTTGGGAAAAAAACAGGGAAGAATGCTGTTTGCAGAGTTTAAAGTGCTGGGCTGGGCTGGGCTAGTCTGATACCTGTGTAATTGGCTGATTCTGATATATTTCACCTGGCAGCTCTGCTAGTTCTCCTTGGTTAACTTCCTACTACTTCTTTTCCTTCCTTTTCCCTTTCTGTTTCCACTCGGGGCAGTGCCGCACAAACAAGCGCAAACGCGCACACACGCTGTGTGCATGTTTGCAAGAAATTTCAGATATTTCCACTGTGTGCACCTTTGGTTTCTGGCTTTCAAAAGGACAACTGTAGACATGCCTCTTGCAATCCTGAGCAACTCAGGGTAAACACAAGACACTGTGCTCCAATTAGCTTACAGCCTTTCTGACACACATCCTCATGATGTTACCTATATTCTATTCTACTACTCACCTACTCCTATACTTACACTCTTGGGACATGGTTCACATGCTGGGGAAAATTGGGATTCACTATCCTTATCCTCATTTTCATAGGATTGCCTACTAATGCATGATTACATCTCTCACACTGAGCTTCCCCCTCTTAGCAACCACTACTCAGTGGCCATGTTGTCTTCAGCATGTCATTCACCTGCATGGCAGGATAAGCTTTTTAGTGAAAATTGCTATTTTTAAATTATTTTCTTGTTTTTAAATTGCCGCATGTTTGCGCGGTGCTGCGCAATGCTTAAACATTGGAGATCGGGAAAAAAAGTTAGATTTTAATAATTTTAAACATTTATAAATGCCAATGGCCTTATATTTGGCCATTGGCATGCTTCCTCAACTGTATGCATCCTTTATTTGGAACTGTCATAGCTCCGTTTAGCTATTTGCAGAACGGTACTCCGTTACAAATGGAGTACATTTCTGCAGATAACACTAATCTTCCATGGACAGGTTAGTGTTTCCTGGATTGCAAATTTACCTCATTTGCATAGCTTTCGGCAGCAAATAAGGTAATTTGCATTCCATAACACTGTCCATGCAAGAATAGCTTTAGAAGCTCTCGTGCATGCCCCTGCTGGCTGTACCTGGATCACACGGCAGACATATTGCTTCCATGAGCTCCTACACTCTTCTTGCACTCCGTGCAAGCTTTCATAAATCTGGCCCAAAGTCTTACATAACTTTATGATCCTGGAAGAATGTGCCCTGCTGTCTGTAGCTTTTTAATCTTTTCCTTGCTTCTTGGTTGTGTGATATAACACTGGAAACTTGAAACTTTGTGGAGATAGCTATTAACTGGAAAATGTATTTTATGTTCTGAAGGAACACTGCTGAAGTTTGTTGATTTAGTGCTGGTCTGCTGAAGTTCTTTTAGACTTTTTCTGAAGTAAACACTGGTGGTGTGCACTTTGTTTAAAAGCTGCAATTCTGTTGTGTCTATTTTCTGCATAAAGTAGTGCTGTCACACTGAAAGGTCTGCTCTGTAATGAGAAACTGTAGTGCCATAATTTCTGGCGTATTCGTTATAGAGTTTACAGTCTTTATTTAAGGAAAAACACTGGTATGCTGTTAAAAATTATGTTATGAAACTGATAGACTGGAAAAAGTGTGACTGTAAACTGTTATTGAAACCTTGAAGTTAAGCTGGTTGCTGCACTAAAAAACTGTACTTGAAAAGGTTACTTACTACAGCTGTCTCTGTTGAAGTTCTGAAGTGTTCAAAATGAACACAGGTTGTTGATAAGGTTGCCTGGAATGAAACACTGACGTTCTGTAGTTTGCTCCGTAGAACACATGTAGTTGAACAAAACACTGCTATTCTGTAGATTTTTTTGTAGAACACACATAGTCTGACTGCTGATGCAAGCTTTCTATGGGGTTTTGGGAGTTACCTTAACTGTTTTACCCCATTCATAGTGGCTCGTCATTGTAAGAATTGATAAGACTGTACTGTACTGGGGCTAACTGGAAACTAATGAAATGAGACTGAAATGAAAGTCTTTATCTGTTACTTACCCAAACTCATGCTGAACAGGTGCAAGTCTCTCCTTTATGGGCCAAGTTTTGTGTACTTTTCAGAATGAATTCTCCAAACACTGTAGTTCATTTAGTAAGGCTTTATTAGATGTTCACAATATCCGAATACCATCTTCATTAACAGTGCTGATAAACAATAACAGTCTGTAGAAATGCTGGAATGCTGGTTAGTAATAACAGTGCTGCTAAATATATTCAAAGTCTCTGCATGTCTTCTGATTGTCCTGAATAATTTAAACTAAAAGTCTTTATTTGGCCTGTCTTCTGCACTCAGGCTCAAGTGGCTGTATTTTGGCTTAATCTTCTCTGTAATGTCAGGTCAAACAAATTAACTGACTGACTTCCACAACTATATCTGAAGTATATTTTAATAATACCAAAACTCTGTAATGCTTTACATGCCTTCTTAGCCTTGGTTCTCAGGCCTTGTCATGTATGTGCTTTACATAACATTCCATTAGGGAACATTCTGTAGCTGGCAAGATTGTATCTTTCCCTTGAGGAAAGAACATTCTGTATTTCTGTATTTTATGCACATTTCATCCTTATCTTTCCTTTCTAATAAACTGTCTTTCTCTGAAACTGAATGCATACATGTCTGACTCCATATTTCAGGCCTTATTCTGCCTAAATGTACTATAGTGAATTTACTGAGAATCTGCATAATGCCTAATAACTTTAAAATAAAGGTCCTTAATCCAACAAAACCATACAGTTAAGCACGTTCATCCTATTTTTTACAAGGACTTCCGCAGAATGGACTTTAACACAGACCGAAAAAGTCTTTAAATACCAAAAATAAAACAGTCATATGCTGAAAAGCACCAATGAATGGCACCAAACTAAATAAGATGAATTAGCCCCTTAAAAACTTTAGCTTGAGAACTGAACTAATTGAAACAGCCTCATTAAGCCCAGGAAATGTTATTGCATCTAATTTAAGTTGCAATTCTAACTTTCTTTTGAACAAACATGCATTAGTAATAAAAAAAAAACTTCTGTCATCTTTTAAAACCTGATCAACAACTAAGAATTTAATGGTGTGCAATTTTCCACACTACATTAGAGTACTAATGGGGCACAATTAGATGATATGGCTACCTCTCAGCAAGTGAATGAGTCAAACCCTTTAGTATTAAGATGATCCGAAAGGGTTTGGACCAGACAACAACAAGATTACATCCAGCAGGTCAGCGACTACTACCTAGAGAGAGAGCGAGGGGCCAGACCAAAAAGGTTACCAGAACAAGAACAATTTCAGGAAATGACTGATGTTAGAAATGTTGACAATGTTAATATTATAAATAATTCCTTAGGTGATTTTATTGTTTATAATTCTTCTAGTAGGAACATTAATATTGGTCATCCAAATGTTGCATCCAAAGGCCTGTCCTTTGTTCCTACTAGAAGGGCTGATGTTGTTAAAACATTAATTGATATCAAATTGTTTACACAAAAGCTGAATCTGGCTCTTTGGTTCCCGGTGAATGAGTCTAACCCTGTGTGTGAGCTTAGTGGAAACAATTATTTTAATCCACCCTTCAACAATGTCATACACTTGTATGAAAAAATTGTAGAAACAGAAATAAGAAATTTGTTGAAAAACCTTGTAATAACTGTTTTCACAATAGAAGAAGAGAAGAAAAATAGAAGAAAAAGTTGCTTTTAAAGAAATTGCTGATGATTCTTGTGACGACCCACCACTGGAGCAGTAATCAAGCAGCTTCAATCCCCACCACTGGCAACAGTGGGAGACATTCACTGACAGGATTACAGGTACACACACAGTATTTCCAGATGCAGCTCTGTGCATCAAGTGCAATTTCCCTTAAGAGCACACAGAGACCACTGTCAGTCCGGGTCTAGTTTCTCCCTCTTTCTCTAGATCCCCAGTAAGACTCCCCACTGGCACAGCTATAGAGTTGAGATCTCAGCTGAATGACCAAGCCAATACCTCCAGCACCCTCTCTGTCCAACCAGTGCTTCATGTCCCTGCCCAAGTAGCTGACACACACACACACACACACACACACACACACACACACACACACACACACACACACACACTCTTTGAGGTTTGATTTATACATACACATATCTGGGACAGGCTGGCACAGGTTTTCTAGTTATGCCCCCTTCTGCCCAGACTATAAGGTAGTTATCACTGCCACCAATCACTCCTTATCAGCTACTTTAGGGCCCTTAACAAAGGGTGTTCAATCTTATTGTGTAATATTAATACTAGTACAAATGGTAGTTTGGCCAAGAGCACAGTGTCACTAAATAAATATGCAAGTACTCTCAAAACTTAAATATCTCTACACAGATCAGCCACAATGAAAGGTTTAAATATATTTTATAATAAATAATATAAGAACAAGACACTACTAAATATATATTCACAGTGACATCAGAGTTCAAAACCACAGGAAATGTTTAAAACAACATTGCAGGGCAGTCTCAAATAAATAAAGAAAAATATCTAAACTAAGCTGTACTATGAGACTTCTCAGAATAATATCTAAAATATTACTGCTGGGATGGCTTGCAGAATGACATCACTTCTTGTCATCTGACTCTAGTGCCCAGGCAAAACAACCATTGATGGCAGTTGGTAGCATTTAGCATCTACCTGTAAAAATACATAGACAAGGGCTTTGCTCAGATCTTTCGCAGATGCTGGAAGTCATAAAACAATCGCATTCCTTCATACTTTCAAGACTAGTAATTAGTTCACCCTAAAGACAATACAGAAAGCTTCCTAGCACAGACTTTATGTCTCTTGCTGCATTGAGAACTAAAAGATGCTATCTTTTATGGCCTAGCCTATAAAGTAATTTAATTTCAGATATTTTTCTAAAGTTTGCTGGGCTGGGGTTAACCTTCTGTATTCCAGTTTCCACTATTAAAATATATACATTTAAACAGTTACAGTAGTGCATGTACATTTCTGTTCTCTTCCAGTAGGGCACATTGTGGTTACATTTCAAACAGCACATTGCAAATACCTTTTCAACACACACATCCATAAAAGCAGTTTGATATACACATAACATACAGTTCTAATACATTTGTAACACAAGCATCTTGCATAAATAATTTCGATATTCACCAATGACATATAATTATTTACAAAACCTAGCTGTGTGGCAGTATCTCCTTTTATCAAAATTCTAAATTAAGATTAATGAATCTGATAAAGGGGGGTGTGGTGGTTGTTGTTTGTCTTTCTGCTTTTCCCGGTAAGGAGTCACCACAGTGGAACTCTGGTCTGCTAATGATTGGCAGTAGAGTTTTTACAAAATGCCAAGGTGCCAGCTCGACGCCCAACTATCAATGAAGGCACGCCCATTTACGCACGCATGTCTTTCAAATGCTACCCAACCATGGGGAGGACATGCAGACTCCACACAGAAGGCACTCCCAAGCCCAGCCGAGAATCGAACAGGAGAATCTCTTGCTGTGAGGTAACAATGCTACCACCGTACCACCGCGGCAGTACCTTGATAATGGAAAAAGAACAATATAGAAGAACTATGTTAACATTACTAAGTGATGTTGGCTATGTGCTGGTTAGTAGAAATGAGATTGTAACTGCCTATACAAAAATTGGTGTTACAGTTTATGATATGCTCAGGCAGGGGCAGTTGAAAGAAAAATAATTTAATTTTATACAAAATGATACACCAGCAGTGGCTATTATTTTTGGCTTGCCAAAAATACACAAGTGTATTAATATACCCCCCTTCAGGCCAATTGTTGACAGCAGCAGATGAAAAAAACTACTTTTTGGTCATTTTCATTGACAACATGTTGAAAGCAAGTGCGGACATTATTCCACAAATATGCAGGGATTCCTGGGACTTTGGTTTACCTTTATATCGTCGATCACATATGATCGACCTACCACTTCATCAACCCATTTTCTGTGAATTCAAATCTGCAACACTTCTAAATTGTCAAATTAATGTTGAATTTCAGTGTTTTCGGCCATGCCACACCTCCACACCAGTGCTACCATGGGTCAAAAGGGGGCAAGATTTAGCCATTCGCATATGCGGTTTTCGTCATTTGGGACGTTCACATTTCGGAGTTCGCTGAAGCGTGGTCGACCTTTTTGAGATCACCGTTATAAAGGTAAACCGGGACTTTTTGGTTAAAATAAATAAATTAAAGTTTTTTTCCCAATGGAATCTTTTTAACTATTGATGTTACAAACATTTTCTGTAATCCCACAAGATGAAGGCCTTATATGGTTTAATGACATACTATGCCATATAGGAATTTTAAGTAATGACAAGATTAATATGCTCATCAGTCTGATGGAGTTAGTTCTTAAAAACTATTTTATAGTGTTTGACAATGTTTATTACAAACAAAGCACAGGTGTAATAATGGGCACTGCCTGTGCCTCGAGCTTTGCAAATTTAGTTATGTCACACTGGGAAAAAGAACTTTTATTTGCCAGTCAATTTTGTAACAACTAGATTTTCTATTGCTGTTACCTGGATGACAGCTTTATTTTATGGCATGGTACTGAGTCTAAATTAACAGATTTTGTAGATTATATTAACAATACTTGTGATTTCTTAAAGTTAACTTGGCATTTTGATTCTGACAAGATCAACTGTTTAGATGTACAATTGATTAAAAATTTAGTCGGTAAACAATATGAATCCAATGTGTTTAGAAAAAAATATTTTTCAAATATGTATTTGCATTTTCAAAGTTGGCACCCTTTGGCACAGAAGAAAGCTGTTGTCAAGGGGCAAATGGTTCATCTTGCAAGGATGATTTCAGATGCTGGTACTTTTATATCAGAAATTGAAATTTTAACTGACATGTTTTTACAACGTGGTTACCCACTTGACTTCACAGAGGGGATAAAATCAGAGGTATGTGTTAAAAGACACAATGGTTTTTATAAACCTATTTTATATCATTCTGTCTGTGTAGAGGTAATACAAAATGATGATATGACGACTGGAATTGTAAAGGGGAGATTTAGTAGAACTTGTGTCATTACTTATACAGTTGATAGTAAGACCATAAAAGAATGTATGCTTAGAAACTGGAGTGTTTTCAAAATGGACAGTTCCCTCCTAGCCCATCTGGCTGATAAGCCTTTGTTTATTTTCAGGAAGGACAGCTCCTTTAAGCAGCTGCTTGAAAGGCCTGCTAACTTTAGTAAAGGGAATTTTTTCCACTGAAAAAGCTGTAGTTATATTTAGCTGTGGCTTTTATTCCTCTTACCCACATATTAAAAAAATAAATTAAATTCAAGTTAACAGTTATACTGCATTTATTAATGGCTTTCATTTGTTTAAGCAGGAGACATATATTTAGCACTATGTGATTTCTGTCCTGCTTTTAATGTGGGAGTGACAGGAAGAGAGTTTGAAACTCAAATATGTGAGCATCTGCTTGATGCAAAGAACAAAAAAAAAAAACTACAAATACCTTATACGGGCACATCAATAGTAATCCAGATCATCGTTTTAAATTCTTAGTTGTTGATCAGGTTTTAAAAAATGACAAGAGTTTTTTGTACTGATGCACATTTGTTCAAAAGAGAGTTTTTAAAGCTAAAGTTTTTAAGTGGCTAATTGATCTCATTTAGTTTGGTGCCATTCACTGGTGCTTTTTCAGCACATGACTGTTTTATTTTTGGTATTTAAATTTTTTTTTTTGTCTGTGTTAAAGTCAGTTCTGATGAAGTCCTTGTAAAAATAGGATGAAAGTGTTTAACTGTTTGGTTTGAATAAAGTATTTCTTCTACCAGTGTCTGCAAGTTTCCACATCATTTTACTGCAGCAGGATTGTTATTTCTTGGGTTTGTTCAGTCGTCCTATTTTTTTCCTGGTTTGTGTTTTGCCACACTTTGGGGAATGATTGGAGGGGACAGGGGTGTGAAGTTTGCTGCAAATCTGTTAGTTCTTTTTACTGCATGGAGTTTTATCTACATCATATACTAACCAATTACAAATAAAAGCTGAACTCAAATGTTTTACCAACTCTGAAAGCCAGTAACACACTTAATGAGTACTGTCGCATACAGAGAAATTAAGGGAAAAAAAATCAGGGACCAGTTTTACATATTGACCTAATTTAAATAAGTTACTTACAGAACAATGCCTATAAACTTCCTTAGACATAGGAGGAAATATATTCAGGGACCAAAGGAACTTCCCTCCCTTATATCTGACTGTCACAATGCTTAGGTGGTGTATAATGTTACATATCTTGGAAAGTGCTACTATGGTCAGGTCTCGCGCCACAGTAGTGAATAACAGATTTCTCTTTATTCCAATTTTGGAGCATAATTGTGGCACTCTATGCACCACATTATAATTACAGACTTTATTTTCATAAAGCTGTCCATCTCCTGTACACACAATTTGATTAATTTTGACATGACCAAAACACTTTAACAATAAAAATGCAACACAAGATATTTATCATATAATTTACGTATATATACCCTTTATTTGCTTTCTGAGAAAATTAGATTAAGCAGTATTGCATAATTAAGCAATCACCTAGCAAGAAAAGAAGCTGTTTTTTAAAAAGATGTTCATCTTATGATCATTTATAAAAGAGAAACCATGATTTGTGGGACTGAATAACCTTTAAGCATTCTATCAAGCAGTCATAACTACTGACTCATGTAAATATTTAATTTATGCCCACAATTCAGGAAATGTAGGCAACAGTTTCTACATAACCTAATCATGAAATATGTTGTAATGCTCCTTCCTGTTGAATCACATTTGACAAAAGGCCACATTCCTTAATACCTACACTAAGTGTACACAATTTATATTCAAGAACAACCCTACCACATTTTTTGTTCTCTCTAGTCACTGAGAAAGTTTTTACTAAGTGTATGTGTAGTCTACACTTTCTGGTAACCTTTTTGAATCCCCCTCAATATTTAAGCCTGCAAGAAAATCAGTAGAAAAAATAAAATTAGGAGAAAGAAGGTGTGAGTTATGCTTGTGTTGTCTGTTTACTCAGAACGGCATACACTTAGTGTACAAATAGTGTAGGCATTAATGAATTCCAGGGAAAGTCTTCATAATAAGAATGGTTTATCTTCTTGTAGTGCCTAGAATATTATAAGTCATTTTCTTATCGGAGTGCAATAGGAATCTTATTTGAAACATAGTCGCCGTCTTTCTTGATCAACTGGGCAGGCCAAAGCACATTTGCAAATGTTACTATTTTGCTTACTGATTGCTTTCCACAGTTAATTGCCCTGTTGATCAATAGATATTCAGAAAACTATAATTCCTTTTAAAAAATGACTTCAGATTCTACCTTGTGGTATAAGAAGATCATAAAATTTTTAGCAACATTATTTGCCATATACTACACACATTAGTTCCTAAATGTCTAGGCATCACTCATCATTAATAAAGGTTATTTCATTGAACTTTTTGTGTTATTTGCTGCATCACCAGAAGTGCCATCATACAAGGCTGTACAAAATGTTCTTAACAATTGATAAGTTAGAATCAAAGCATTACCAATACTCTTAAAATGGACAGTGAGGTCACATCAACATTACTAACTCATGTTTCGTACCTGCATTTCTTTTTTCTTTTACAGTTTGCATTTCTCTTCCTATCATTCGGAGACTGTTTACAAGAATGCAAAATCATTCCATTTTCGGGGACTCTTCCAACTTGCTCTCAGTCATAAAGTCTGGATAGAAGGTGCCAAGTTCTAGAATTCCCTTTCCATCAGTTTCTAAAACTCCCTCTCCGTAGCACTAAGATAAAAGCTACAGATGAACATAAATCAGCAAAGGGTGTTTATGTTGCCTCTAGCCAGCAACATGATCTAGTATAACTACCTGTAATTTTGTAGAGGCACCATTTTGCAGACAGACGCTGACATCTTATCCTTTGACTATTCTTCAAGTGTAAATGTTCCAAATGCCAGTTATGCTTAGGTCATTTCTCACACAGTTCTGAGTAATGGAAATAAAAAAAAGTCTCAGTAAGCGCATGCGCACACACACACACACACACACACACACACACACACACACACACACACACACACACACACACACACACACACACACACACACACACACACACACACACACACACACTCCCAGACTAAGGAGGTTCCCTTTACAGGCTCAACATTCTGAGGATCACAAGTACAGCCTTCAGAATTGTAAAGCTGGGTAGCCCATTTTTTCCTGTATTCCTTCCAACAGGCAGTGTAGCCTCCTAATTTGTCTAAAACTGAAGATGGTAGAACTCAGAAAATGGTAGTTTT
>NC_056734.1:687238184-687285684 GCF_019279795.1 Protopterus annectens | reverse complement strand
ACACTCACACACACACACACATACACTAACCCTACTATTACATAACTATGCAAGTGAAAATTAAAGTCCCAAAACTCTGGATTAGTTGTGGCACACAGGCAAAAAACATACTGACAGTGACTCCTTATGAGCAACAGTTAACAAGGAGGTATTTTTTCTGTATATAAAGGTCATTGAACCCTTTTTAGTCATGACTCAGGGACAATGGAAATGTGTAAATACAAAATAAACACCAGAAGTCATGCAGAATTTTATATAAATTATTACAGTATTAACAACGTTCAACAAAGTTACTTAATTACAATGCTATATAGTGACATTTTGAAAATAAATCCACACTACAAATCTAAGGTAATGCAGGGACCTTGAAAGATACATCAACACATCAGGCCAGCATGAAAGGTATCTTTATGACTAGCAAGTACACATATTCCATAGGATGTCTAACTGCCCTATAGTACAATTTTGTTGAAATTAAACAAACAGTAATGATTTTCAGTATAATAAATTTCAAGTTATAGCACAAGGCAACAAGTCCCATATGTTTTCTGTTACACTGTAGGGTGAGAAGCCCTTATATTTTAAATTTAGCAAAATCCAGGTCATTAGTCTAAAATATAGCCATAGAAGGGGTTTAGTTTGTTGACAGCGACACTATTATAAAAATTATAATATATACTTTGTATTGTGTGCTTGATGCTAATATTAATAAACGGGATTCTTAAATGTTTATGGAGTGTTACATTAGTTTGTATACATACTTGTGATAATTATTACACTATTTCAGTATTCTAGCAGTTTAATAATACAAAAGTGATTTTTGATATGACTGAGTAGGTGTATTTTGCTGTAGTACTAATCTCTTTCCAAGTAGCATTTGCACCTGGAGTTTTGTAAGAATTTCAATAGTTTGTGTCTGAAGTATTTCTAACTTGCAGTTAGTGAATGTTTCCTGAAAGATGGTTCCACTTTTCAATAACTAGTCTGAGAAAAGTCTTTTCTCCAATACTTTGGATGAAGGTAGATCTACAAAGTATAGTGTGCCAGCATTCTGAGATCTTGTTAAGTATGAGAATATTCTTAATGTTAGTTTATTTTTGTGAGTATGATGATAAACTATTATATATATTAGCCTGTGAGAAATGGCTGAGAGTAGTAAAATGGATCTGGCTGTTATGGGAAGGCAATTAACTTTGGTCATGACTATCAATGTGCTCAAGCCTCAGTTGCTGTTTGACCTTCTGAATGTACTTTTTACATCTATTAAAACTGAGTGATGATCTGGCCGAATTCAAAAGCCCCTTCCATCTTGACAACCCCCCACTGCTTATGAAGATTCCTTTACTGCCAAATTCTATGCACGTGTAAATAGCAGCATAGATGCATCTACACAATGCCAGATTTAAAAATAATCCCAATAACAGTCTTAACAAGGAACTCTGGACCCTGATCAAATCAACCAAAACCAGATATGAAATAAAAATATCCATCCAAGCAAAGGATAACCACAAAGCCTTCTTTAACTATGTTAAAAATCTCAGAAACAATGGCCAGCACTGTGTTGAGCTAATAGTTCATGATAGCATATATTGAGAACAAGAGAAGCCAATCTACTAGTAGACAACTTTAGTTCATACTTTACTCCCACTATCCTCATATATTCACAGATCACATTTCTGCTTCTACACACTCCCTCAAATCTTCCAAGTACAAATCCTTAAGATACTATCCAAACTAAGAGCAATAATTCTGTGGGGCCAAATAACATACCAGGCTGCCTACTGGTCAGCCTGAAACACAAATTGCCAGACGCCCTAAAGAGGTTATGCAATATCAGCCTCTAAACAGTTTTCATGCCAGATGAATGTAGGACAGCAACAGTACTGGATCAATACAAATCCATAAGTCTGACCACATGTAAGACTATAGAAAGGATCTTTATTGAATTAATAAATACAGACATACCTATAAACTCTAAAAAAAAGTCAGTTCAGATTTATCAAGGGCAGAGCCTGCTTACTTAATCTAGTTAATGAAGCAATGGATGAGCACAAATCAGTACACACTACAAATCTGGACCAAAGAAATGCATTCTACACCATCCCATATGCAGATATAAAAGAGAAACTGTCCCAGTCTAAATATAAATCTCTGTGTAACTCATTAGGTAGCAGATTGGCTCACAAAAAGAAATCAGGAAATTAGGGTAGGCAGCAATACCGCCTTCAAAAGATCTTTTCACTAGCAACATACCCCAAGGGTTCAGTCCTCTGGTTACTATTTCTTGGGATTTATATCTCAGAGGTTAAAGCAAATGTTAAGGGTTTATAGTTTATAGTTGACCAAGTTTGCAGATGATCATGCTTGTCCAGAGGACACCATAGTCGTCCAAGAGGGCCTTTCCCAAACAAATAGTTGGTGTCAAAACCATGGACTAAAACCAAATGCCAAGAAAAGTGTACCAGTATCCTTCAGCAAGCATAACTTCCCTTGTAGCTATCACACTGACAATACACCCATGAAAGTTGATCCCATAGTCAGGGATCTGGGAATCTAGGTCACAAATTAACTGCCCTTTGATTGTCATGTACCCAGTATTGTAAGGAAGTCTTTTTTCATCGTGAAGCATCCAGTGAAACAATCATGCCACTGTACACTGCTCTCACCAGGCAGATCATTGAATATGATGCCTCATTCTGTATGCACCTGTCCAAACACTTGTCACAGCCGAAGTGACCACAATAATACTTTCTCACTAAAAAAAATCAAAGCCTAAATTACAGAAACTAGACAAACTGTCTCAAAGCCTTGTTCCATTTCTCAGTATCATACAGGCTACTAAGAGGCAATCTCTGCCTCATGTATAGAACCTCAGCAGACCCTCTCCTTTCAGACCTATTACACACTCTCAAGTTGAATGGTAATGTGACCCACATCTCAAGGGATCTCAGTTTCAATCTTTTCTGCAACATAAATCGAACATGCTAGAGAGATAAGTATGTATCTCAGAGAATGCCTCTTCTATGGAACCATCTTCTGTTCCAAATAAAGCAAAGTACCTTTCTTACTACATTTAAATGTAATTTGGATGAACGGCTAGGAGACCATACATTCACTCCTGGTTTAGCACCCATGTCCTTAACAGACAGAGGCAACAAGTAAATGTCCCAACAGATCCTTGATCTGCCTGCCTCTGGGTTATTTGTATGCAAAATATAAGGGCCAAAAACTACCACTGGAATGTAAATGTAGGCATCTTAAGATCTTCATGGATTAATAGTCTAGTAAGTGCCTTTTAACCTGTGAACCTATGGAACTTTGTGATAGGGCATAGTCCTGCGATGTGTCTATATTCATGAGTAAAGAAGCATTTATTTAACATATAAACTTTTAACAAGTTCCTGTGAAACTTTGGAGGAGGTTAGTGACATGTCAAAAATGTGTGCAGGAGGTTTGGAGAGAGGATGCGCTGCCAGTTTAATGAATTATTTTATTTATTTATTTAGTTTACATTTGTTAACTGGGATTGTCTGCCTGAGCAAAAGCCCTTTTTCAGTAGAGGCCCGGGGAGAAAAGCTTCAAGACAAAGTTTCAAAAAAATATAACCATTACAAACACAGTTTAACATTATAATCATTCATAATAAAACTTGTAGAACAGTTATCATATATATATATATATATATATATATATATATATATATATATATGCAGTTACAAGGAATGAATTCTGTTGACTTCTGTTAGGGATTGGGTTAGGTCTGTGGTATATTTTTTTAAGATTTTCCTCACGGTTTGGGCTGTTACATTTAAAGTGAAATGTGTGGTCAATGGCTGGGGCAGTAGGAGTAGGCTGAGTTGCATTATTATGGTTAGTGGGTGGGTAATTGGGTATGTTTGAGACATGAGGTTATTTATGTTGGAAGTGAGAGCTGTTATAGCTTTTTGAAGTCAAGAAGTTGTGTATTGGTCATTTTCAGGGAAGATGATGTATTTTATTATTGTCAAAGTATTCTGTTTCCTTGACTACTCTCCAGAACTGCTTGGGGTTACAAAAGATTGAGGTGCTTTTGCTACAAAGATAGATGTGTTTAGCTTCTTTGATGGCTAGCTTGCATTTCTTTTTTCCATCTCAGAAAATATGCGCTGGTGTTCAATGCTGACTATTGTCTTTCTGTGTCTAAATTCTCCTCTTTAGTAGGGCTGTTACTAATGAGGTCATTTTAGTGAGCTGGAAGTGTTTATCTAATATGGGTTTAATAACTGAGATGAAGTAGTGAAGCGTAATGATTGGATAGTTTGAGTTTTATATATGGGATCAGTCAGCTTGATTAAGGTCGGAGATTTTGTCATCTTCTTTAGTTTCAGAATTGTTATAAGTAGTCAGCATAATAGTAGAGATTTAGGTGTTCTGAAGTTTAGGGTTATCATTATAGGCTGGGCTTATTGAGTTCAGGAAAAAGTGGATGGACCTTGTACACTGTGGAATATTTGTTATGAAAAGGTCAAGTAAAGTATTGTGCCCAGGAGTTTTGGTCTAGGTGGTAACTAATTAGGTAAGGTTATTTTGGACTAACAGCCCATAGCATGCCTTCTTCAAGAACATCTGCACCGAGATTAACAATTCACAACTTCAACTACTGTAGTGTAATATGAAAGAGTTTTGTAATAAAGCTATGAAGATAAAGAATCTAGTAAAACTCAAACAATGACAAACTAAAAAAACAACAAAAGGAAGGGAAGCACACTGGAAACCACAGTTTTAATGAACTTATTGAGCGCTTTCATCCGTAAGGTACAAAGACTTCTTTAGAATAACAAACCATTACACAACTGACTTTAAATACATATGCAACCTCAGTTACATGTTCAAAATTGACTCATCATAGTATTAAATAAATCAATTAATCAATTAAAATTCTAGTATTGATTCATAATAAAAACAAAATTCTCATAAGAATAAACTTGTTTGATAAATAAAACATATAACCAATAAAATACTTAACTTAATAAATTATTCTCCAAATCCATTCCCCATCTTTAACCCATACACATGGTTACCCTTTCCTATAAGCAAAAATGTGGTTTTAATTTTAAGACACTACTAATGGAGATGGTCTCATTCAAACCAGGGGTGTAGTGGCATCTAGCCTCAATTGTCACCTAAGTTCCTTGAATTCAAGGTACAAATCAGATGGCCCACCCATAGGTTTTAAGTCAACATGAGCTACAAATTTAAAAAAAATGTAAGGGATTGCTTTTGATATGTTTAACAAGAACATTAGTTTCAGTCCCACGCTGTATACCATAAATGTGCTGATATAGCCTATCCTATAATGCCCTTTTAGTTTTGCTGACATAAAAACCTTTGCAACATTGGCATAGGGCCAGATAGACAATCCCTTTACAATAACAATAATACCTCTTGCTCAAAGTTATGACACCAAAATTTTGGATGGAAACATCCGTTTTTTCAAGAATATACCGACACTGGGAACAACACCCACATCTGACCATAGCCCCAACTATATCAGCAGATATTGGCCTCTCCATAATGGTCTTAAAACTCACATCCTTCTTGGAAACTAACTTGGGCCTATCACTTACTTTACTAAGATGGTCCTTGTTGATGGCAAAAATGTTCCAGTTCTTATTAATAATGTCCCAGATTCCATCAAAATGTATGTTGTAAGTTAATATAATGGCCTTATGAAAATTTTTATTATCACTATCAGAAGTCGCCCCTATTATTAGTTCCATGATTCACTGCTACCTGGTTCCTCATACTCAAGAGGGGAAAAATGGCCTGTTTGTCTTTTCATGACGCTCATCAAATATATTATTAAGAAACTTTTCTGGATAACCCCTTCTATGGAACATAATTTTCAAAATCTCCAATTCATCCAAAAAAGTTTCAAAATTACTTATCATTCTCGCCAATCTCACACACTGTCCCTTAACCAGGGACTTCTGGGGAGGGTGCCATCTAATAAAATGCAAGAAAGAAAAAGTAGGTTTGCAATATAATGTATGAGCTGGGTAGACAGTAGATTTAAAGGTTGTTATAAATGGGAGGATATGTCAAACAACTTTAGAGGAATGCAGCAGTATATCAGACAAAATTCAACACCCACTTTGTCTTAATGAAAAAAAAATTGTGCTGCAGTTGCTCATTTAAAATAAAGTACAGTACGACTCAAACCTCAGCAGAGTTAAACAGCTGCACTACCATACAGTATTAGAATAGGCTTAGTATTTTTATACACATTTGGCTCTGAAATAAAAGTGTACTGCAGTTCAGTTTAACTACTGCTTTAAAAAGAATAGTGCAAATATGGTGGATTTCATGGAGATAACATTGAAAAAATGATTGTTTTTGTTGCTTTGCTTCTTTACAGGACTTTGCCAGTGCCTCCTTTATTTCCAACTACTTGTTTACCAAGGGAGGAGCTAGGCAAGATAAATGCTCTATGGTCCATTTATTTCCTCAGCAGTGAGAGTCAAATGACAGGGAGCAGGTCAGCTTGTTAGTACTATGGGATGCCCTACCCAGTCCCCAGGTGGTGCTCCTCCTTCCCTTCAGCAGATTTCCAGACTCTTCTGTGCCAAACTCTTCTTTATGCTGCCTTCCAAAGAGGGCATGCCTCCACACACAGAATCCCAGTCAGCCTGTGCATCTGACAGTGGCAGTGCATGCTTCCTAGGTTGATATTCCATGAGTGTACCACCTATTGCTCTCAGTAGGTGTCACCCAAGTAATGAGCCAGAGCAACCTCCCTCCTCCCAGGATCAGTGAGCAAGCAGTGGATGTTCATTCCATCCTCCCTTGCCAGCTCTTACAGGAGCCCAAGCAGCTAATTGAACCCAGGTGGTCACGTACACCATAGTCAGAGCTTTATTCCTCTAGCCCATGGAACTGAAAATTAATAAGTTTAATGTAGAATGTTACTTATACAAGATTTTTCAGCACTTAGTTTCACAGTGGCACAACAACAGCTAAAATATCATCTGCAAAAAAGAGCAAATCAAATGGATGAGAGGAAACGAATCATATATGCAATATCAAGAATATTTTAAGAACAGGTTATAGCAATCAATTTGAGATATAAAACCACAGTAATCAAGTAATCAGAAGACAGTCAAATTAACATGTTATTGTAATGTATTCAAACCAAAAAGGTTTGGTTTAAAGAACTGAAATCCTTTAGTGGAAACTCCATCCAATTTATATTTGACTGACAGTAGGGAAGCCCTGACATGGATAAAGTCTAGAGTAGTCATCCAATTATGATAAAAGCAACAGTTGTTGTTCTATTTAAGTGTACATATTGGCAAAACTTTTAAAACTTATTTATAGTCAGGAACCCCATTTACTGAGGGATTCCTGGGATTTTTTTGAGAAGGTTAACATCAGAAATTTGGGACTAGTCTGTTGATTTTTTAACTATCAATATTGTGGATCTTTTTTAATTCTATCCTTATGGAAGAGGAGTTAAAATTGTTCCTTGCTGGCATGATAGAATGTGATTTCCGTTCAGGTGAGGATATCAGAATTCTTTTGGATTTTATGAACTTGGTTTTAAACAATAATTTTATATTTTACTTGTGATTTCTGGATAATATATTTATATAATGGTCAGGTCCAGATATTGTAAATGAATTTATTGAATACATGCACAGTAGTAGTAGTTTTTTGAAATTCACATATAAATTTAGTAGGAATATCACAAATTATGTAGGTGTTCAATTGGAGCATACAGGGGTGAGTTTTAAAACAAAGATTTATAGAAAACCTACCTTTAGCAATTCATATTTGTATTTTACAAGTTTACACCCCTTCATGTGGAAGAGAAATTTGGTGAAAGGTCAATGCATAAGGGTGGTGAGAATGACCTTCTGTTTCTGTGACTTAGAAACAGAAATTAATAAGCTTAAAGATATGGTTTTGGAGAGGGACTACCAGAAATATTAATTCACAAATCTATAGCTGAAGTCAGTGATGGCTGGGGAACAAAAGTTTAACCATTATTAGGAATGGGGGGGTGAGATAGTTAATGATGGATTTTCGTGAAATACAGAGTATAGTAATAGTTTTGAAAGGGCAAGTCTAGTGCCCTATCATGAATTGTCAAAGAATATTAAGAATATTATAAATGAGAATTGGAAATTCCTGAAGGGCAATAATGAAGTGGTTAAATTAGTTGGATCTAAACCTTTTTTTGTAAATAACACATTACCGAATTTCAAAAATAATTATTAGAAGGTAGTAAAAAGAGACATTTAAACATTAAAAAGGGAACTATTAAGTGTAAAGCATGTAAGCTTTGTCCCTGGATTCAAGAAAAAGTTAGCATCACCCTCAATAACATTTTTAACTCTAACATATATTTTAAAAATGGTAATTATGGGACTGGAGGCATAATTTACTTGGCGAAGTACTCAGGATGTGATGCCTTTAATACAGGAAAACTGGAGAGAACATCAAAGAGAATATATGAGAACATTTATGATATTGGTATACTGAATACCAGCAATACTCTTCCAAGGCATATAGAAAAATGCCCATGATATTCCATTTTTTTATTTGGAATTATTGAGATAGTAGGCAGAAACTCGAGAGGGGGTAATTGGGAAAATTTTCTTGACTACAGAGAAATAATCTGGTAATTAAGGCTGAATGTGACCCCCACCTCCCCCAAGGATTAAATGAAAGCTTACTTCTTCAGCCTGATTTGAAGATTCGCTCAATGATAGTTTGATACAATATCAAAATGATTAATTTTAATGCCATCCTGACCTTGATTTTAAGGTTTTCATTATGGCATTTTTACTTATGAATCTCATCATTTTAAGTGACTATCTAAATACAACACTGTTTTAATATATATATATATATATATATACACACACACACACACACACACACACACACACACACACACATATTTTTAGCATAACATTTATTAATTATAGCAAGTGTCGCAACTATAAGCTGTACTATTTTACTATTTAACTGGTATGCATTCTCATGATTTGCAGTAACACTTGTTTCAAGAATTTTTACACAAGGAACAGGAGACTACATTAACATTGTCATAGTTTCGTTATGTGTTCACTTTTAGAAGCCATTTTTTTCCTGCTGCTAATTCATTAATTTGCTTTATTGTTTAATTTAGAAGGAGGATTAAGAGGGTATTTAAGATTGTAAATGTGAAGTGTGTTTATTCTGATGAAGTCCCCCAAGTGAGATGAAAAATCTTTTTTTTTTTTTTTTTTTTTTTTTTATTCAAGGAATAAACCCATATTTTTCTCATAACTTCATCCTGCTTCTGGCGTTTATCACAGTGTTTGATTATTGGTTTTAATTGTTTTGAGTGATAATAGCTTCCTTTTTGTTTGCTTCCTATTTAGAGAGGTTTCTGAACTACTTACAAGCTTGTAGTATTGTGGGGCTGCAAAGCAATTCATCTAAATAAGGAAGATGCAACTCTGTTTTATTGCAATGATGCTTATACTAAGAATTAAAGTACAGGAGTGAGCTCTGAAATTCTGGTCTTAATGCTAAGTTCACAGGTAATCAAAACACCTCAGTCTCTTCACTTCCAAAGTCATGGTGTTTATTTTTTATATATCTGTTGTACATATTTTTATATAGTTCCTGCCATTTCCTGATCTAAGCTTGGTGGATAGGGAAGTGAACATTCTAAAACATGCACTGAAATGACAAATCACTGAATTTAATTTTTCAGATCTTTGAGTGACAGGATACAGACAAAAATAAAAACTTATCTGGATGCCTAATAAGCTGATATTTCATGAAAGAATTATTCATGACAAAAAGCTAAACTACCACTATATATGCTACAGTAACTAAATGTCCTCATTTATTTATTATTAGAATATTTTACCAGGTAAGTAAGCTGGTATACTGGCCCTTTTCAGTTATTACCCAGGTACCGAAAGTGGTACAAAGTACATGGTATATAATGGAAATATGCAAAATATTTACGTGTGTATTAAGCATTATGTAATTTAGAGCAAGGAATTAGTACATGCAAACTACTATATCAGTAGCATATACTTATTCTCACACACACACACACACACACACACACACACACACACACACACACACACACACACACACACACACACACACACACACACACACACACACACACACACACACACACACACACACACACACACACACACACACATATTCTGTGTGTTTCTTAAGGTGTAGTTTTGTTTTCCAATTGATAGCACTCTTTTTCAGAGAAGGGCAGCAACCTAGTTGAATGATTTTGATTAATATTAAAATACCAAGGAGCAGAGTAGTCCTATTTGTGGTGGATAACCAGTTCAGAGCTTTTAGAAAGTAAGAGTGATGCCTGCTTATATCAACAAGAAGGGAGAATTCTTTGCGGTAAAGGGAGCAAAGAACTGATCAGATAAATTATGCAGATTTCTGGCTCTGCCCCTAAGATGCATTGCTGCGTTAGTAAACAATAACTGAAAGGTTTCATTTCAGAACAAACACCTTCAAACTCTTTGCAACATAATTTGATTTTCCATCAAGCAGTGAGGAAACAGAAGAGAAACTACAAAACAACCATAAATCAAAGCTCTTTTTGTAATGGTCATCTATGATCTAGTTTTATAAAATGTCTGCCTGATAAATAAGACACGCAGTCTCAATCTTTTTTGAAAATAAATAAATAAATAAATAAAACATAACACTACAAAGTACAACAGGTGATCCTTTAGGAGGGGCTATACTCCCTGCAACCCCTCAAAATGACACCCTGTAACTAAATACTCTGATTCCAAGGTTGCACTACCT
This sequence comes from Protopterus annectens, assembly GCF_019279795.1. Classification (NCBI taxonomy): domain Eukaryota; kingdom Metazoa; phylum Chordata; order Ceratodontiformes; family Protopteridae; genus Protopterus; species Protopterus annectens. Next base: position 687,274,839 of record NC_056734.1, on the reverse strand, counting down.
TAATGATAAAGATAACATTTGGCTGTACAACAAAGCCAAGTATTCCCTTTACTTATGATATAATGGAGTCTCAACCTTCGTAAATTTAAGCAGCAGGCATTAGCCAACTCTATATAGGAAGAAAGCCATGACTGTAACCCTAGTGACCCAAATTTGATTGATGACTTGAGGCTCTTGCTAGAGTTGTTGGAGGGAGAAGAGGAGTGATAAAGCTTTGCCTGATTACCTCTTTTCAGGGTGAGGGGTGAGATAATGTGTTTATATAATGGCAGGTCACTTTTGGAAATCTCATTAGAGACTACAGTTGAAATGATATCTGAGTTAGGAGTTAGTAGGTTGAGCAAGCACCACTACCTCATGGAATAGGGGTAGAAAGGCTCCTAGAAAATGTCTGATATCAGTCATTGACCTACAAATAGAAGCACCTGCATGAAGGGCAGGGTCACCTACACAAGTGTCAATTCTCAACTCTATGGAAGTGAGCGGTGGCTCTCTGGAACTCTCCCCTCCCAAGCCAGTAATTTTGGCAGAACTGGAAAGGTGAGATGTTGCCAAACTGTATGACAGGGATGCAACTGGACCACAGATTAAATTCACAGGAGGATAAACTTGAATTCATGGCTGATTTGCTGCCAAAGGCAATGATATAAGCTTACAAGTAAAAAGTGCTTTGAATCATTTAAAAAAAATAGCAGGGATCCAGAGGTGCAGTTTTCACAATGGAGGGAGAGTTAAAGGACAAAGCCATCATGCAAAAATATATTTCTTACACTCAGAATTAAATAAAAAGTATGTTGCTAAGTGATATAATGCAATACTGAGTAAGTCCAGTAAGGATGTCTGTTACATTGCTACTTTAAGCTTGATGAAATAAAGTGCTGAAATTTACAAATTCACTATGTAGTATGTAATCTTTCTTGCTCACTTTTCAGAGTAGATATAAGCATATTTCTTAGTTTACTTTATTTATAGTTAGAAAATAAGTCTTTTATATTAGTAAGATTCAGAATCTTTAGGATCCTCTGAATTGTTGTTGTATCTCAGGGTGTTTACATTGTATAATTTCACTAGATATAACTGATAGGTGTAAGAAGTATACACTGAAATCAGTTACAAACAAAAGATTTTGCCTGTATTGTTTATCTTATTACTGTATAATATAGCATAGTATAGTAGAGTAGAGTATAGTAGAGTATACAGGAATTGTGGACTGTAACTGAATGTATATTGTCCTAAAGCTACCCATCAGCTTTATAAAACAGTGAGGTTCTTACTTGCTGTTTTGTTTTGCTTCAATTTATTTATTGTGTGTATGTTTTTTTTTCTTTTCTTTTTTTTTACATTTGTTTGTAAGGGTGCTTTGCATACTTCTGTTAGATTTCATGTGCAGTTCATAATCTCAAGTAATTTCATCAGACAATACTTTGGAATTCTATACTGAAATTCTAAAAAAAAAAAAAACAGGCATAGACTACTGAAAATATAGGAGTCATATATTCAACATATGCCCACATAAAATTGTATTCCTTTTATAGATGTCTGTTAGCTGAACAATGTTGTGTTCATGGTACCTTAATTTACAATTTGGAATACTTGAATGTCAAAAACATGCAAAAACTGTTCAAACGTATTAATGCATATTAAGCTACTCATAGATTCTGGGTAAAAAGAGACAGACATCAAGATGGAATTATTTTCTGGAACTCCAGAAAATTAGGGAATTCTCAAGTGCAAATAATTTGTTACAAGTGCTAGGGCTTTAAACTGGTGATAAACTGAGCAACAAATGTTGAGTGCCATCTCTTCTATGTATCTTTAGTCTGTTGCAGCATGATTGCACAAGGAATAAGAGATAAAAATTTATTTGAAGTTAAACTGGGAAAGGAATTAGTATGAGCAACTATATCATAATTAAAATCTAGAACCATTTGTAAATTATTTATTGTAGTTAGCAACGAGAAGTATATGATTTATTACAATGTCTAGTAGGATAAGGAAGCAATAATGCCCAACAAGGTGGACATAATAGAGAATATTGGATCAGTCATGCATGTTGTGATGCTTGATACTGGAGGCAGAGGGCTTTCCCACTCCTGGGACGTTCATTATTGACATACAATGCCCACCCTAGATAGTATTATTGCAATTAGAAAATAGCCACTGTGGTGTTTTTTTATTATTTTAAAGGATGTCCCTATTGTTTCTTTTTGGTTCCTTTAGAAAAAAACGGGCCTATATTATATGAATAAATGTTCATAAAATCAAATGCTGTAAACAGCGAAAATGCAGGACTTTGAACCCTTTATTGTGGGGGCTGCGCCCCCCCCCGCCCCCCACTCCCTGCTAATTATATATACCAACTCCGAGATCACACTACAGTGAGGAAAGGGCAAATTTCCCAATCATCACTGTACCACGATCTCACAAAAAAACAAATTGATGAATGGTTTTCGCGTTTACAGCCATTCAATATTTTCCACTTTCGTTCTTCTAACAGGAACCCAAAAAAAATGTACTTTCAAAATGTTTCAGTAGTAATGATTATGTGTATAAATAATTACAGATCTGTATTTGTGTGTAGAAAAATGTGTGCATATGTTTGAGAGAGTGTGTGTCTGTGTGTGTGTAAATGTGACTGTTATATGTGCTGTATGTGTCATACCTCTCAGCTGACCAGATTTTACAGAATGTTCATATTTTTCCCTCATATTTTTGGTCTGCTCCACATAAAATTGATTTTTTTGACAAATCACTGAGGATTGAAGTCACTAAATAATGACATACATTTGAACTTCAGACTTTATATTCATCAGAACATGCATGCTAACACAAATCCTGTTGTTCTAACAGCTTTCTAAGTTTATAAGAGCAATATTTAAAAATCTGTCTCTATTTTTGGGTCTTTGTTCCCCCGTTATTTTAGGCTTTGCCCAGATTTCTTGTGCTAAGAAGCTGAGTGATATGGTGTGTCTGTGTGTGCACACTTGTACAAGCACGTGTGTATAAATGTGACTATGTTTGGTGAGCGAGTGTGTGTGTGTGTGTGTGTGTGTGTGTGTGTGTGTGTGTGTGTGTGTGTGTGTGTGTGTGTGTGTGTGTGTTTGTGTACATGCATATGTGTATAAATGTGACTGATATGTTTGCTGCATGTGTGTGTGTGTGTGTGTGTGTGTGTGTGTGTGTGTGTGTGTGTGTGTGTGTGTGTGTGTAAATGTGACTGCCATGTTTGCTGTGTGTGTGTGTGTGTGTGTGTGTGTGTGTGTGTTTGTGTTTTTGGTCACCAAATGTCTAGACCTTGGCTCACTAAGCTCATCCTCATCCAGCCTGCAAGTCACTTGAGTGTGAGAACATTACCCTAGTTAATCTTCAAACTGTGACCCATGTGAGCAATAGTCATCTTTCAAGCCACAAAGATAACAAGTGAGACTGATCCACAAAGTGAGTTTCTTTTTCTTCTATAACAGAGTCCATTTCAGACAGAAAACTTGTTAAGTCTTGGTGAGTAACTACACGTGATGAGACCTGTTTTCATAAAATGTCACCAAGACGGCACCTTATATAAAGACTGCATTTTATATAGCATATATCATGGACAGAGGTAGGTTAAAAAACAAAAAAAAAATACTGGGTACACAAGTTCCAGGATAAAAAATGTACTAAATTTAGTCTAAATCCTGGCGTAAGCGCTGGTGCCATACATGGAAAAATGGCAGTATAGAATCCTGAAAACATGGAAACATTCCTACAATGGGTTTAGGCTAGGCTCAGGGGGAGGATAACCCCTTCTCCCACCTCGTTGTAGAAGGAAGTGGTAGTTCACAAATTCACAAAAAATGACAGGCCAACAAAGAGCAAGAAAGATGACAGAGCGGACTACTGAGCATAAGGAAGACATTATGTATTGTTACTATCACACAAGAAGCTCAGAATTTCCAAACAGAAGATATTCAAAAAGATTAAGAGAGACAACAGAGGAAAGAAAAATGCTTGGACAAGAAAAAAACTGTCCAAAATTTCAAATAAAATGTATGTTCATTGATACAACAAATCCATAAAGAGCATTTCATGGATAAAGAAACGTTGGGCTGCCTGGAAAAAGAAGAGACAGAGGAAGTACAAAAATACAAGGAACAAAATCCAGACATTATTGAAAGGTATAAAAAAGAAATATGGACATGGGAAAGAAAAAACAGGTGCTGACTGAGGTTTCTTTTTGGGGATAAACTCTTGGCAAGGCTTGGAAGGGCCCCAGGGCCATTAGCCTAGTAACCTCCTATGATCCTATGAAAAAGAGATTTGATATAGTGCAATATTTATGCAAAGGAAAAAGTCAGGTCAGTCAATAGGAAAACAAAAAGCAGCTCCAAAGATATTTGAAGAGAAATACAGGCAACGACAGCCAGATGTGGAACATTTCACAATATAAAAACTAAGAACACAAAAGGTGAATGTAGAACAGGAGATTAGTAAGGTAGAAGTTAAACAAATAGAAGCTGAAGTTATGGAATACCTGCAAAGTAAAGGATTTAGTGCAGAAGGACTAACACAGGTCATGTCATATCATGATGGAACAATGAGTCCCCAAATTAAGGAGAAGCAGGTGGAGTGGGAGACATCCGATGAAGAAATATAGACATGAGAAAGAAAACTTTATTTGATATGGTGCAATATTTATGCAAAGAAGAAAGCAAAACTAGTCATTACAAAAAACAGCGCGAAAGATATCTGAAAACAAATACAGACAAAGGCATCCAGATATGGAAAATTTCACAATATAAAAAATAAGAAAACAAGAAAACAAAGGGGGAAAGAAGAAAAGAGGATTGGTAATTTAGAATTTAAAGAAACAGAAATTGAAGTTATGAATTACCTGAGAAGTGAAGGATTTAGTGTAGAAAATCCAACCCAGGTAATGTTACAGCATGAAGGAAAATTGAGTCCGCAAATTAAGGAGAAACAGATAGCACAGGAAGCCTCTGATCATTTGTAACATAATGATGCTCTGGAGCCTTCAGGAGGAAATTAGTGCAAAAGTTCAACAAGAGTTGCACAGCAAGGGATGGAACAGGAGACAGTGGCAACTCTGATATAGATAATGTTGTGGAGTGATGGGCCAATGAGTTCCCGTATGAAGGAGCAATGGATGATGCAGGATGCAGCTGTAGAGGATATGTCAGAGGCAGTTGTTCTGAAACTTTCTGTAGAATGCCTGGGAGAAACAGAGAGCAAGGAATGTGCCCTCAGTTTAAAAGAAAATGATCTAAGGGAAGAGTTGCTTGATTTAATAGAGATGGATAGACATATTAAGATCAATAAAAGAAAAAGATTACATAAAGTAAATAAGACCCAAAATGTTAGAAGTCTGATAAAACACATGGCTGCAGCATACCTGTCAACCATACCGAATTCCTCAGTATTTACCGGTTTTGAGGGCAAAATAATGGGGTGCCACAAATTTTCAAGTGGCCCTTTCAATTTCTGATTTTTTTTTTTATTTACAATAAGAGCAGAGTTAAAGTCGGTGTTGCATTTTGGATTGAAATTCCTAAAGGAAATGGAAATATACCAAAGAAAATGTTAAAAAGTCGGACTCAGAATAAATGCCAATTGGAAATGTATTTGCTCAAAAAAAAGTGATAAATGGCTAAAGCAACTCAGCTGCATGAAATAAAAAAAAAAAACACAGATTTCCTAATGTTTTGAACCAAGCTAAGAGTACGATCGACCTCACATGCATGGTAGGTGTAACACGTAAGAACTGTATTGATGCATGTTTTGACAGCATCTAAAGACATGAAGGAGCTTGGGAGGAGATACTCAGCCCGTATTGGACAAATCATTTTACCTGTATAATCTGCAATGAACAGAAAGTGGAAATTTCAAAACCGGACAGTGGATAAAGTCACAATTCACAAGTGGGTTAGTGTTCATACCGAATGCTTAGGTTCATAGGTTCATAGAACGATACTAGGCTATTAGCCCAGAGTCCCTTATAAGCCTAGCCAAGAATTTCACCTATGTTCCCACAAAGTCAACACCTGTTTCCCCTGTCCAGCATGGACACAAGTGGGATCCCAGGGGTGTATGTTTTGTTTCCCATCGTGCCATCCAGGTTCCTCTTAAAGAGGGCTAGTGAGGTATGCTGCTTGACATGGACATGGAGTCTATTCCACAGATGGGTGAGTCTTTGAGACACAAATCTATCCCACCAATAAGTTCTATTAATGTCACATACCAGGTTGAGGCCTTGCGTGCTGGTTGCGTGAGTGGAGTTTGACTTAAGGATATGCAGCAACTCCATCAAGGCTGGGTCTGAGACAGCCTTGTATGCCAGACACAGGTCACCTATGAGCAGTCTGTATGAGACTGAGTAGAGGGACAGGGCATTTAGCATATCTGTATAGGATAGGTGTTTGAGGCCCTGAATTTTTCTGGTCAGGAACCTTTGTGGTCTCTGCAGCTGCTGCATGTGCTTGACTTGGTACATGCCGAAGGGGACACTGTACTCAATAATGGGTCTGATAAGGGAGGAGTACTGGAATGTTATGGCCTCCTTGTTCCTAGATAAAATACCCTTACTTATGAGGTGGGCCATGTAGAAAGCCTTCCGTACAACGGAGACTTAGTATTCCACATACACTCCTTTAACTTAGATGTATGCCTCATATTCTATGCACAGGCCTTTCCTGCTTATCTAATTTAATCATTTGGCTCTTCAGGTTCCCAACCCAAGAATTAATATGCAGCCAGGAGATCTTGAGTACGTGGATGGCACTGTGTGCATGATACACAAGTGTATTGCAAGGAAAAACACCATTAATTAATGTTAAGTTTGAATGTCAACACTGGGAATTTGGACTGGAGTTTGTCTGGCATACCTGTGATAGACTGGCATCCTAGCATTGCGTCAGCTGAATTCATGGTTCAGTTCTTCAGTGCCCCTGAACTGGATAAAACAGGTAATTAAACAAACAAAAAAACTAAAATGTGTACACACGCCTATATACATACAGAAAAGTATAATTTTTAATGTGTTCACAATTTTCTTAAGTAAATATCTAATGTTGTAGACTCGTTAAGTTGTCAGCATCACATCTTCTTTTCATTTATCTATCATAAAGAAACGTGGAGGTCTTCTTGTAGTTTGTAGTCTGAAATCCTGTTGTTCCCGCTTTTAGTATTGGTGTAGGTTAAGTGTGACATTTAGCAGTTAGGTGCTGAAAAAGGCACACCCTTAATTGAATTTCATCAGCCCATCAAGCTGTGACTAAGAAAGGATTTGCACTTATGTGTTTTATTGATTGAACTCAATGTGAACTAAGGAAAACCTGCTGTGGTTGTGTCAGCTCAGTACATCATGGTATCTGTCACCGGACATTGTGAAATTGTGCTAATTTTATGAGCAGAAGTGCTTTATAAGTGTGAATTTTGCTGAAATGTCAGTGATTATTAAAAGAACCTATGTAATGTGTAGTCTATGAATTTAACATAAATAAGAAATTTTATTCGAGCACTATACTTGCTAATAGTGATTGCACAATGAGGTATAAATTCTTCTATGAAATATTGTTCAGTAATATTGTGAATTTAATTTAACATTGTTTACTTAACTGTAGTTGGGTAGTCGTGTTTTGAACTGTTAAGCAGTTTTCTTAACACTTCCTGATGTACAGCATCGGAAGTTGTTGTATTAAGTAAGAGAGCTACACTCTTGTGTCAATCCCTTTCCCATCACATCTCCTCATGTGCCGTAGCCAATAGCCATTAACACAGAGACATTACTTATGAGTTCCGACTTGATGTGCTCCCTGACCCCTAAGTTACAGTGCATATTCCCTCCTTGGCTGCTCGATTTCTTTGCTTGCTAGGCAGGGTAAGGGAGTGAGTGATCTTTGGAAATACTTGTTCCGATAAAAATTAAAAAAACATAGAATTGGCTTCCCTGTATACATTATTTGTTCTGTTGCTGCACTGTGATAGGTTGGATAAAGCCTACACAGAAGGTAGAATATGTTATCTCTGTGGAAACTAACATTGGTCGTGCACAAGAAGATGAAAGACACTGTGTACCTCACAGAAGAAAGGAGAAAGATCTCACAAGACTGTAACATCTGGACCCTAAAGAGTTCCTTCTTCCTCATTTTGTAGTCTTGTGTGGTAAGTTAACACCTTGCTATAGCTAACTTTGAACAAATTTAGAGTTGGGTTTGGGGGTTGGGAAGTAATTTAACAAACTTGGTTTGCTGTCAAAGCACCAAACCACACACAAACACGCAGAGACAGACACAATGGGGGGAACATCTTAGGAGGCTCATGATATAAAGGCTGAGGGGAATTATCTTTTCATTCCCTAATCCCCATCGTGTTGAGTAAGCTGTTGTTTAGGAGCAGTAGTTTGTGTTATAGTAGTCTGAGACAGTTTCCCCAAATTTTTGGAGTATGTAACTCTGATTTAATTTATCTAACCATTGAAAGGTCATCGCAACAGTTAGTCTATGATTCATTTCTTTGCAGACTGTATAAATGTTGTAGATTTGCGTGACTTTGCTAAGTATCTTCTGTAATGTGGCATGCAGCTATCAGAATGTCAGTGTGTACATGCTAGAAGTATGATAGGGTAGACAGTTGAATGCAAACTGTTTACATGTTTATTACCTATTACTTCCTTTAAGATTTTTTGGAAATATTGTAACAGGACTTTAGCTAGTGTTTCTGTGCAGAATGTGTATTTTCAGAGTTAATTTTAAAATTGGAGAACATTTTCACAGTCATTTTTATGTTGGCATCCCACAATTCCATTGGAGTGGGTGGGGTTACATTATTATGCATGCACATTTTCTGCTAATTAGTATCCCAGTTTCTGGCCCATTATACCCACGTTTCATGGGCCTTTGCCAGATTTTTGATATCTCCAATTTGAGAGGTATGGAATGCAATAATCAAGACTATTAGAAATTTGTGTGATATAACAGAAGTAAATAGGATATATTGCTGTGCAGCTAAACTAATAACATATAAAGTCTTACCACAAAAATACAGAGTAACAAGGGAAAGGAAGGGAAGAAATAAAATACCTTCATGGAAGCATCAAATAGAGAAAACTAAAAAGCAATTAATAGAAGTGGCACTGTTAGAAGAATAGAGAAGAGGCTACAGATCAACAAAAATACTTATAAAGATAGATGTGATAAAAGCAAAGCACAGTTTCAGAACAGACCAGCATCTATCATACAGTACTGAAAATAATAAATTAAAGAAATCAGCAGCACAGGCAGAGAAACTTAGAAGATATGCCGATAAATATAAAGGAAAAGTACAAAATAGGCGATTCGCTGATGACCCAAAAAAGGTATACAGAGAAGAGGAAAATAAAGCAAAAGGAATAGGAACATGACAAAAAAGAAGAAATAAACATATTTTGGAGAAATATTTGTGAAGACCCTGTGGAACAAAACAAATACGAAGAATGGACAGAAGAAGCAGAAGAAACAGTAAGCAGTTCAAACATAGAGGATATGAAATTAGATGAAGAAATGGCCAGAGAAACTGAAACAAAATTAAGAAAAGCTCCTATATGGAAACCTCTGGGCCCAGATGCAGTTTCTAACTTCTGGCTAAACGTATTAACATTTTTAAACAAATATTTAGCCTTGAGTTAGAATTACTTATATGCACATCCTGAGCAGACACCAGACTGGTTAACAGTAGGGAAAACAATACTTCTCCTTAAATCTGAACCCGTAACCCATCCTAAAATCTATAGACCTATAACTTGCCTCCCAACGATCTACAAACTATATACTGGAATTGATGGAGTCATAGTTTATAGTCATTTACAACAATATTCAATTATGACAATAGAACAAAGAGGGTAACAAAAGAAAGTTATATGGAACAAATGATCATTTGCTGCTAAATAAAGTGATACTGGAGAATTGTAAAAGGGGTAAAATCTAAGTATGGCATAGATAGATTACAAAAAAACATCTGATATTATCCCATATTCATGGATAAAGGAGTGCTTACAGATGTACAGGATACATCCTACATTGATTAATTGCATTACAATGAAACAGTGGCAAACCACTTTGCAAGTCATGACAAAGGGAAAATTATTATCCCAGGGATAAAAATTAAAATGGGGGATATTCCAAGATGATTATTTGTTACCATTGTTGTTTTGTCTTGCCCTTAACCCATTAAACTGTTTACTTAACAGATTAAATCTTAGTTACAATTTAGCTCCCAGAAAACCTTGCTTAAAGATTTTTCACCTACTTTTTGTAGATGAATTAAAACCTGTATAGTTCATCAGATGAGGAGTTTACAGCACAACTGCAAGTGGTTAAAATTTTCTCTGATGATATAAGAATGACATTTGCTCTTGATAAATGTGCAAAAGCAACATTTAAAGCTATTAAGTTGCAGTACCAAGACAGTGTCAATCTAGAACAGGAATGTGATATAAAAGAACTTGAGCATGAAGAAGCATATAAATATTTGAGAAATGATGAAGGATCAGCAGCAAAACATGAACAGATGCGAATAAATCTCAGTAAGGAATACCTCAGAATACTAAAACTAATATTGAAAACAGCCTTGACATCTGGGATAAAGTCGAAGCTATAAACCAATTTGCTTTTCTTGTTTTAACATACATTTTGGTATGATTAACTGCCCCCAAAGGTATTGGATCATCTGGATAGAAAAACAAGAAAATGCTTCTTGCTTATAAAATGATGTATAAAAATCAGTGTATACTAAGATTATATATTCCACAATTTAAAGGAGGTACGGGCCTCCTTGAAATCAATTACACATATAGATCTACAATTGTAGGACTGCATATATATCTGCTGACCTCATCAGATCCAAACATAGTGAAAGTTTAACAGCATGATAAGAGGAAGTCTAAGATGACATTTCTGTTTAGTTTAGCTTTTAGCTTTGCATTCAGGTGGCAAGCAGGAATGGAAATCAAACAAGAAGTAGACAAAAATCAGGCAGCAACTGAATGTGCCAAAAAAACAAAAACAAAAGAAAGAATATAAGGTGAAAGATCAGATGAAAAGGAAAGAAATGTGGAAAAGGTATAAGTTTAGTGGCAAGGATAGAGTTGACCTTGAACAGCCCCATGTTGCTCAGGATTTGACGCAGGAATGATTAAGGATAGGTGAGTTCAAACCAAAGGATAAACGGTTAATAATGACACCCCAGGATGGTGGACTATGTACACACTGGTTTACAAAGTCAACATGTGGGAGAAACAGACAAATGTAGGGTTTTGTAAAAAAAAAAAAAAAAGAATTGAAAACTGTCACACACCTTGTTGCTGGGTGTGATATTCTCATGGCAGATATCCTGTACACTGAAAAGCATAATAATGTGACAAAATTGTTGCAGTGGGGATTGTGCAAACACTACAATACAGAAGTAGCTGAAAAGCATTGGAAACATGAACCATAAAGCATTATAGAGAATGATGAAGTGTACATCACATGGGATCACCACTTCCAACAATTCAAAAAATGATGTGAGAAAACCAGATATAGTAGTCTATGAAAAAAAGACAAATGTAGCACTGTTCGTTGAAATTGCTACACTTGGCAATTACAGTGTCTCACGTACAGTCACATAAAAAGTCACAAAATATCAAGATATGCAGGCAGAAATGGAGCAACATGGAAGAAAGAATCCAGATAGTTCCAATAGTAGTATGAGCAATGGGTCTCATAAAAAAAGAATTTACAGTCATATTTAGATATGCTACCAATACATGTAACTCAGTATGAACTGCAGAAGGAGTCATTTCTGGGCACCTTGTGGGTGCTGCAAAGAATACTTTAGGCTAACATCAAAGAGTAAAACATTACTGATTTCATGAACTTTGATTGTACCCTGACTTAGGAGTGGGGTCCATCCTGTCATGGTATTAGAAACCCAAAAGATTTGGAGAAATTAAACTTGCAAAAACCTATAATCTTATCCTTAGCTAGCTGTGAGCTGGTAATCATCCACTACATTAAACCACTAGGGAAAAAAAAAACACTTTTTATACAGCTGGAAAAATCAACTTAAACTTTATGACAATATTCTTTAACAACATCAGAGAAATTACATCTCTGCCCAACAGTAGTGTCAGAAAAATCATGATTAACATATGCTGATCTGTGTACTAGTAAATAAATCCAATAAGCTAGGGTTGAGTAAATGAGACCAACACCACCAACGACAAATGCAAATCTATACAAAATAAAGAGATATCAATGTCAAAGTCATTTTCAAAGATTCAGCAAAAATAAAAGTTCCAGAGAAGGAGTGCCTTCCAAGAGCAAAGATAAATTACCATAAAGACAAGAAAAGGCAGAAATACGACCGGGATGTGGAAGTTTATTAAATACAAGTAAAAAGTGGGTCTATATTACAACATCACACTAAATAAAGCTTGAACATTGTAATATCGAACCCTAAAGTCTGAAAGTTGAAAATAGCGAAGCCACAGCACATCAACTTTTTCCCAGGGAAAGAAATCAGTAGGTCGTTTTTGGGGCTTTGCTATTTCCTCCACTGTGGTGCGATCTTGGAGTTGGTATATTTAAGTAGGGGGGTGTGGGGGACACAGCCCCCTAGGTTGGGGGTATGGGGGATGAATCCCCCCACTTTGGTTTAATTTCTTTAAAATGCTTTATCTTCTAGAATTACCAACTGCTACCCAGTAAACATGTGCCATTACATTTCTTGATGACACTGCTGCATAAGCAAGATAGCAGCTCATACATAATAATATTCAGTATTACCCCAACATATTTAGTCCAGTTTTTTTAAACAAATTATTCAGACAAGCTGACACCATGCAGTCAATCATAATCCCAAATTCTTCCTCCAAAATCATCTCGTCCTCAGTTATTTTTGTCAAATCTTAAAATAACTTCAAGTAATAAGTTAGTTAATAGAGCAACTAGTGAAGATGACAAGCTTCCTGATACATAATGAGATCTGCTAATATTCTTGTTGTTTTTTAAGGTTATTTGATGTACAGATTTCTGCATTTTAATGTTAGTAATTAAATAAGGAAAATGCTCTGTTTAGGCTAGAGGAAGCTAATGGCAGATTTCCTGTTTAGAAGTGATGTATATGTACCATATCTAATGAATGTTTTTCCCTCTATACTCTAAATATTTAAGAGATGAAGAAAACTACCCTAATCAGGAGACTTTCTTAAAATGCAGTATACTAACATATTCAGAATATTAAGCAGATGCATCAAATTGCCAGCATCAGAACATATTTATTTAAAGGCATATAGTACTATATAAAAATAATATATGCACTGCAGGGTAATGCAGTAACAATCGTTTGGTTTCTTTTTCTTCCAGATACACATATTTAGCAGCACCAATAGAGATGCATTTCTCTGTTTGGCATGTTTTGTTTAGTGATCTAGTTCAATCCTTCCTTTTATCCTAGGTGACTAACAGTTTTACATAAATTCCTGATGTCGACTGGTAGACAGTCTTCAGAAAGATGTATGTTTCACAGCAAAGATTTCCTTTTACATTGCTCACACAATGTGGTAATTGAAGAGTTTATAATCATACTGGAACTAGTAACTTTTGAAACTAAATGGTCAGGCCTTTTAAGGCTGGTTCTACATTCTCATCTAATACAGAAAATGTTATATACTGTTATTTTTTTTTTATTGGTAAATTGTGTTATTCTGGTCAGATGGAAAGGAAAATTAAAGACAATCTACAGTAACATATAAGTATGTCTTTTAGGTGTTCATATCTAACGAATGTGTCAATCAGTCGACACCCACTTGAGCCAGTGTTGACTTAGTGAAGACATTTGGGTGAAACAACTTTCACAGAAAGTGGAGTGTTTTTTTGTCTCTCCATTGTTGTGTGATCTTGGAGTAGCTATATTTAAGTTTAAAAGGTAGGGGAGGTGAAGGGGGCTTGCCTCCCTTCCAAAATAACTCTCCAATGAAGTTCATTGAAAATTGTTTCGACCTTTCTTTTATTTTTTGATCAATCAGCACTCAATTAAAGAGCTGTCGCTTGACATGAACCCTTCATACCCCACCTGCTGATAGCTTAGCTGTTCACAGCGGAATACTGGTCTGTGCATTCTAATGAAAGATGGTCAAATTCACAAAGTTTGTCTGTAATTATACTTTCTCCAAATGAGTGCAAGCTTACAGGCAGTAGGTTTAGGGAGTGTGGGGCATGTTGGCGATACAGGAGATTTACCACTGCAAAAAATACTTTTGTTTGACTTACTGCTGATCATATGTGCATTTTCAAGTGATTATTTATTAAAGTAAATCACCAAGACTGTCTGAAGTCCATGTCTTATCAGATGCCATGACAAAAGCATTTACTGTTGTTTTATTTTTAGTATTTGAATAATGTGCGCTCAAATATTAAAAAAAACACTGTGTTATACATAAGCAGCTTCAACAAATAGGATATTACTAGGAAAAGTAAACAAAACTGTGATATAAAAGCATCAAAAGGCAGACACAAATAAAATGTTGGCGTGATTAGCTATAGGTCTCAATAGCAATCTAAAAAGCTCAGTGGTCTGTGCGATAATTCCATACTTAACAAGCAATTCTCTCCTTCAAGTGAAAAGAGTAGATTAACTAAAGAGGTCCTGCTTCCTTATTGTTCTTCAGAGGTTGGTCTTTTAAAATCTCACTCTGAAAACAGAACATCAGTTTTGTCTCCAGTGCTGTTCTGAGCTTCTATAACACAATGACACATACACATACATGCATATATATATATATATATATATATATATATATATATATATATATATATATATATATATGTATATATATATTGGTTCTAGGTGATGGACACTGTTGATGTGATACCCCAACCCATGTAGAAATGGGAAAAAAGGTGGCTGTGATAATGCTTATAGATAGATGGATATAGCTATAGATACAAATTTTATATATATATATATATATATATATATATATATATATATATATATATATATATAAAACACACACACATACATGTATATACATACATATATATATACATATATATATATATATATATATATATATATATATATATATATATATGTATGTGTGTGTGTGTGTGTGTGTGTGTGTGTGTGTGTGTGTGTGTGTGCATATTTACATATATAGTTGCAATGAATGGAGTTCCCTGCCATCTTTCTCCATTCTTTCTGCTGCATACAGATGTTTAAGGTAGATCTTTGATATAGCACATTACAGTCTGCTGCCTTTATTTTATTTAATCACAACATGTAACAAAAAATTAATTTTAAAGTGGAAACAACTGTTTAAGGTCAACTTTTTGATATAGCACGTTACTGACTGCTGCCTTTAGTTAAAAATGTTCTAGTTTATCTACTGCGCATAGATTTCTTTTTGTTATAGAATATTTGATGAGAATGTAAGAGGAAGGGCTACACTCTTGTACTGTACGTTAATGCAGTGTGAGCTCTGCTTTGTCTTCAGTAATTCTAACCAGAGTGTATTAATTGTTTTACTGGTTTTCTTACTCCGTACTGCCTAACAGTGAAATACCATATTACAACTGTTTTATTTTTCCCTTTAGACCTTACTGGATAGTTTGTTATTAACAATTTACCATTTGTTAGCTAACTTTTAACTACTGGTTACTTTCAATTTGTAATCCTAGCCAACTTATTGGGAAATGATAAGGGTCTACTGTTGTGCTACCTACATGCTGGTATATTCAACTGTGGAAAATTATTTTCAAACTAAATTAGAAAATAATATATAGACTGTATCTTAGCTTAAATATTTATTATCAATTCTTTCTACCCTCTCCCTCCTTCCTTCCTGAATATCCTCACCTTTCCTTTAGTGTAGGAATCCGTACTACTCCTGCTATAAGGATACTTTGCTCAATATATGTTCATTCTAACATCTTCCTGTATGGCTCTCTCCCTTTTCATAGATTGTGCTTTGCTTCACTATTAACCTTTGCTGCAACTACTGCATGCAAGCCACACCCTTCCTGAGAACCTTTCAAAAAGTTAAAGTTGTGCTGAGCTCCTACCCCAGATAATCTTGTGTGTCCGTTTTGTTATTAAATCAATGCTGTAATTCTTTTAGCTCTGCACTCTGTTACACATCGCTAGGCTCCAACTTTACTCAGTGTCCTTGTTTCTCGGTAATTTATTCTTCTGCCCACATCTGACTCCTTACTTTTCACTACAGCAATTCTCTGTCCACCTAAGTCTGACCTAAGTTTTCAAAACTCTCTTGGCTTCACTTTACTACTTATTGCCTGAATGTTTAAAACTTACAGACTGTTTCTGTAAAGGCATCCTCTTCAGGGTTGGTCCTATCCACTCCATTTGCCCTCACTTCACTGGGGCTCACTACACTCTCCTATCCTAACCCCATCCCCACCCACCCCAGGTATCATTTAATTTATAGCTTACCACTAATTTTCTCCTCCCACTTAACCCCACCCCTTCCTGTCTCTCTAAATCAATAAAAACAACCCTCACCCAACCCTATCTCATCCCGCCTTCATACCTAACTACTCTTCTCTGTCCTAGGTCCTCCTACTCACACCACTCTCCCATATATTTGCCCCTCCCCCACTCTCCTCACAAGCTTCAGTTACCCTTTCTCCTATCCTATCCACTTTTTACTCATTATATCTTCCTAATTCACCCCAACCAAAGTCACTTCTAACCTCTCTTCTAAACCTATATCTAAGCATAACTCTATTTACAAATCTACCACCTCTACACAATCCACCTTTTCACATTTGTCTCTCTCTTCCCCTTTCTATAAACTATTTCCCGTCTGTATTATTGTTCTCTGCCTATTTAGGTGATACACCTATTTCCATTTCACTTTCTCCCTCCCTACATCTATCTCTATATACGTCCCCCCATAAACATATTACTATTCCCAGACTTTATCTCTACTACAACATGATACTATTCCTCCTCTGCACATCTACTTTACGTTTCCTTTACTACCTTACCTCCTACAATATTCTCTTAAAGCCATATTACTTGTCTCCAACCTCAATCTATCCAAAAGTATTATCTCAATATATATATATATATATACTCCTGTCAGTTTGCACCATATCTCTTGCCTACTACTCCCTCCCTACCTAAAATTAAAATTCCCCTTTACTCTACTACTACCTCTAAAGCTAAGATTAAACACCAGTTCTATCACCCCACACTCCCTTACCTAATGCTTACAACTAACATACTACTTATATCAGGGGACATTCACCCCAATCCAGGACCATACTCCCTCTCTCAAATATTGACAACATAGATACCACTTCCCCTAATCCCACCCTTCCCAAGAAACACTTATCACTTTACTCCATGAACATCAGAAGTATACTGAACAAAGTTAGTGAGTTCCATGCTTGGATGTCCCTCCACTCTTCTGACATTATCACTCTCACTGAAACATGGCTCAAATCCCACATCCCTGACAAAGACTTTCTACCCCTATGATATAACATCTTAAGACCTGACAGACCTAAGAAAAAGGTGGAGGAGTTGCTATAATTTACTCTAACCACCTCACTGTAACCCCTCTATCATGCCCCTCCTCCTCATTCTCTCCTGCTGAACTACTGATCGCTAACTGCAAGATCAATTCCCACAATATAATAATTGTAGCAGCCATCTACAATCCCCTGGTGATAATATGACCATAGTAGAACATATTCTGTCCTGTCTTACACTACATTCTCCCAATGAAACCATCCTTTTAGGAGACATCAACATTACTTGGTTATCCCAATCCACTGAAAGTCCTACCTCAAGTATCAGTTTGCACAGCTTCTCCCAACTTATCTCCACCCCTACCTATACTAATATATCAACTAAATCCAGTTCACTTATTGACTGGATACTAATCTCAAACCTACACAAGTACCATTACCTCAAAACACTACCTGACTCTCTAAGTGACCATTCTCCCAACAAAGTTCTCAGATTCACCCCCACACCTCACCAGGCCACATAATTGAATGCCATAAACTCACTAACTTTCAACATGATATCCTCAACAACCTCCTCTCATTTATAAACTAGTCCTTCTTAACCGAACTAACTCTTGGCAAGGGAGTACTCAAGTTCAACTCCACTTTCCTTGCCACACTCAACTCCCTTACCCCCTTAAGCACCATTAGAGTCAAATCAATAGTATCTCCCTGGTTAAAACCATCCATATGACCTTAATGCAAAAAAGTGACAAGCCATGGAACATCTCGGCCTAAATGAAGCACCCCTCCATTCTCCAAACCTACAAAGAGCTACACAATCTTGCCAAAAAAACACACTAAGAAAGAGAAGAAGAATTTTGTTTAAATCTCCCTATTTCACACACATCTAACCCTAAGAAATTCTGGCACTCTATAAAACAAATGTTACATCCAGGTAATATTTCATTTCCCAACTCCTGCCCCAACAACACTCCTCAAGAAACAGCCTCCATCTTCAACAACTACTTCATTGACTCCATTAGAAAACTGACTCAACCCGCAAATATTGACCCTAACTCAGTCTTCAATTCTGACATTCCCTCCTCCTCCTAAATCCACAAATTCCTTCTCCCTCAAACCAGTATCAACTACCTACATTAAATCTTTACTTCTGAAATTGAAATCCTGCTCCCTCTTAGTAGATAACCTACCTCCAAACTTCCTTCAGGCTGCCACTAACTCACCAGCCCTCCCTATCTCCATACTTATAAACTGCTCTATTACTGAATCTAGAGTTCCTTCTATCTGGAAACAATTCACCTTACCCATCCACAAAGTGGTTGCTCCTTTGAACTTACCAACTTCAGGTCAATAGCAATTCTATCTCCGCTCCCTAAAATAATTGAAAAATGTGTACACAAACAAATACTGGATTATCTCATACATGAGAATTTACTCACCTCCACACAACATGGCTTTTGTCTAAAACATAGCAACACCACAGCCCTTTTATCCTTTACTGCCACAATCTCCCTAGCCAGACAAAATAACAAACTGGTCTTGTGCCTTTTCCTTGATCTATCAAAAGCATTCAACACCGTCTCCACCCTCTATTGTTGACCAAACTCTCGACTTGAATCTTTCCACCTCCACTACTTCCTGTTTGCTAGCTACCTTAATTACTGGCTACAAGCTGTCAAATGCCTTTCTGCACATTCCGCTGCTCTTCCTGTTCAGACAGGTGTACTCCAAGGGTCACTTTTTGAGCCTTTACTCTTTAATATCTTTACTAATCAATTACATATCTCTTGTCCACAATCTACACTTGTCCAATATGCAGATGACTCGACAGTCAGCACCGTAGCCAATACCCTCACTAACTTAAACTCTATTTCCCAAAAATCATTAATTTCCATTAAAAACTGACTTTCTAAGAATCAGTTAATACTAAATCCAAAAAAAACTAAACTCTTCTTTTTTCTCCCAAAGCCCCACAGTCATCTTAAATCTACATTTACAATCTCATCCCTTAATAACACACCTATCACAGTTGAATCGCACAAAGCTTCTCGAGGTCATAATAGATGACCAACTCAAATTTGACATACACATACTCAGCTGCATCAAAAAAACACCAAAAGCTTGGAATCCTTTACAGAAATAAAAAGATTCTGTTCAAGCAAAGCTAAAATCTCCCTCTCCCATACCTACCTTCTCCCTAGCCTATTCTATGGATCACAAATTCTCATCAACCTAAAGGTCTCTCTCTTAACAAAACTAGAAACCACCTATAACAAAGTTGCCAGATTTGCTGCTGGCCAACTCTATAACTCTTAACACTATCTTTCTCTAAATAGCTTAAACTGGCTAGACTTTTCCCACCAACCACTTCTCTCTCAGCTTCAAATCATACATCTTCATTCTGTTTCTGCCCTCCTACTCACCAGACATCTTTTCACTGGTCTCTCTCTACATTCCCTCCTGGACTCTCAGAAACAATGATCAAAATCTTTTACAAATCTACAAGCCTAAAAGTAAAATTGGACATAACCTTTATAGGTACTCCCCCTCCCTTCCCTGGAATAAACTTCCCCTGGAAATTAGATGCATTCAGCACTCACAAAAACAAAACAAAAAACATTAAAACACTATTTTTCACAGGAGGGTCAAGCCTACCATGCACCTGTACCACACCCCCTGCTAATTATATATACTTACCTCGAGAACACACAATGTCAGGGAAAGGACATATTTTCCAAACTTGAGAATTGAGCTTGCACACCTATTGACCATCTGTGTAGTTGATCAAATTTTGTCAGATATATATATATATATATATATATATATATATATATATATATATATATAGGTCTACCTTGACCCATTGAATTAACATTTCAGTGAAACTCAGTTTCGCTAGTCCAGTTTCGTGAAAGTGCATGTCTCTGGAAATGCACTTTAGCAAAAATACAGTTCACAGAGATTGTTGCTGGAGATTGCGGTACAGTGGGGATAAGGGAATTTTCCCTTTTCCCCACTGTAGTGCAATCTTGGAGTTAGTATATATCAGTAGCGGGGGTGTCGGTGGCGCAGTCCCCCACTTGGGGGGTGCAGGGGGGCTTGCCCCCCTGCATTATTTAGTGTAGCGTATTAGTGTTTATATTTTTTTATTTCTTCGGTGAACTGTACTTTCACTAAAGTGCATGCACCACAACTTCAAAACCTACAAATCACATGTAAATAACATCCCCTCCACCTAAAAGAACACCAAAGGAGTAAACACAATTTGTACTATGTTTCTATTAGGGTTAGGAAATTAACTTTTTCCCCACTGTAGTGCGATCTCGGAGTTGGTATATTTAATTTACTGGGGGGGGTTCAGCCCCCTGCAGAAACGTAGTACAAAATGTGTTTACTACTTTGGTGTTGTTTTAGGTGGAGGGGGACGTTATTTACATGTGATTTGTAGGTTTTGAAGTTGTGATGCAAAGTTTCAATGTTATGAAATTCTATGTTATGAGTTTTAAACGTTATGGGTTTTTAGATGTTATGGTCTCAATGTTTTCAGCTTAGATGTTATGACCATTCGATATTTTGAAGGGGATCCATACACACACATATATATATATATATATATATATATATATATATATATATATAGAGAGAGAGAGAGAGAGAGATTTACCATGAAAATGAAGAATGAAGGTTCGGTGAAAAGGGGAATGTCGACTGGAAGATGGGTGATTCCCATATTGCTTTACTACAAATCTCCAAGTGTCCTGTACAAAGAATGCCACGGTGTATTTGCTTATTCGTGGTCGATGTACTGAATAGAAATCAGAGTACAGCGTGGATCAGGAAATTAATCCTTTTCCTCACTGTAGTGTGATCTCAGAGTAGGAATATATAGTTTACAGGGGGTATGGGGCCACAGGGCGCTTGCCCCACTGCAAATACGTGAGTTGCAGCATTGTGCAGTACTGAACTGCTTACATTTGTACTGCTGAAAAAGCAAGTAGGTGAAACAGGATGTCAAATAATTCCAGCTTCGTATCTGTTGGTATGACATTCAGCATTGTAAGCTAATTAATATGCAGGACGTCGCACATGTGGGTCAAACAAATAAAAGAATGATATTGTTAATCTCGACTTATTCATGGTAAACCTAGATATATATAATATATAAAGAAAGGGAAAGATAGAGACTGATATAGATGTAGCCTATGGTCACTCCATCTTGTGCCTGATTCTGGCTGTTTTGGCATATTATCATAAATTTATACTTTTCTTCATGTTCACATTCTCAAATTCTCCTCTACTGTCTTCCCATCACCTTTACTCCTATTAATGGTTTCAAACTATTTTAGCCAGCCACTTTAAAAAACATATCTCAAATATATACAGTTTTTCAGTATATTGTAATATTCTCCTGTTGTGCAATATAGTCTTCATAAAAATATAGATATATATCAACTTGACTCTTTGTTTTGTATACACATTTGCTCTTTTCTCACACTGCTGTGCATCAATCTTATATTAACTGCATTTATAATATGACTGCCCAATATTCATGCTGTGAGTTTTATATCTGAATTTAATCTCCAGCCTGCTACAATGGCTGTATATACCTCATTATTATGTTACATATATACATATATATGGGTCTACTTGACATGACCGTAATGTCAGTAGACCAACTTTTAAATAACCAAGACCAAAACAGATTAGTTTCATACACGTGAAACTTCACTATGCCAATGTTCAGATGACAGAATGTTTGAAATGCTAACTCTCAAGCTAAGTGGAACAGGAAATCTGCTCCTTTCTGCACTGTAGTATAATCTCAGAGTTGGTATATTTAATTTGCAGTGGGTTTGAGCATCGCAACCCTTCATGGGGGTGTGGGGGGGTGCAGCCCCCTGTAAAAACGTAAAATTTAAAATTAAAATGATTGTGAATGTTGGTTTAACAAATTTACACTGAATATTTTTGCGGGGCACCCGCATGAATATTCCATGGGATTTGTTATTTGTACGTGGGTATTGGTTTGTGGACAGGGTTTGGGGGAGAGTTAGGTAGCTAAGTACATTTAATTTGACAGGGCAGTGCTTAGACAGGAAGAATTGTTGCTTTTGTTTGTGCATTATGTGAGAGGTATGTTGCATGTTACTGGGTAATTTTTTGACAATTGTCAATGTGGATTGTCAGCCTTCTGTGTTTTCGGTGTTGTTGTCGCAGTTATTTGAAAGTTGGTCTACTGACCTGATATTTCGGTCATGTCAGGTAGACCCATATATATATATATATATATATATATATATATATATATATATATATATATATATATATAAATACTTGTTTTTCATTCTGCATATTAATTTACCTCTCTGTAATCTAATTTAACTTTCAAGGAGCTTTTCTCCCAGGCCTCCAATAAAAAAGGACAATTCTGCCCAGTCAGACTTTCTCAATAAACAAATAAATAATATAAACAGATATAGGTATATTTGTTTAACTGATAATGCAATTGCTGAATTTGCATGTATGTAATATCCGTTCAAGGATACCTGTATTTAACACCATTGGAAGGCTGCTTTGCCAAGGATGAGAGGTCCTTATCAATTCATTCATAGTTACAATTAAATATTGTACTGATGTGTTTTCATTACCAAATCATAACAACTAAATACTAGTTGTCAAGTCACCAAAAGAGTCTTATGATTTAATATTAAAACATTCCCTCATGCTCTGCCTGTATCTCTTTCTGTCTTTCTAGTTATGATAAATAACAATCCATTTTACTAACGTCTTATATATATATATATATATATATATATATATATGTATATATATATATATATATATATATATATATATATATATATATATTCATATTTATAGACACGAGTATATGTAAATAGACAGATAAATAGAAAGACAGAAAGAGAGAGAAAGAGACAGATATCAGTTACATGCAATCAATCCAAAACACGGCTGATCAAGATCAGTTATGCCTTGACAGACAACACGCACATAGATTCGTAGGACATTACTAGGTTAATGGCTTAAGAGCTCTTACAGGCCTAGCTATTATAACCCAATTTTACCCAATATGTGGCCCCTAGCAGCAAAAAGATTGTATAGGTTTGTGCATATGTCTTGAGTATTTTACAAGTTGCCCCTATCCATAAGGGATATACACATGACCCCAGGTGTGAATTTGCAATTCCCTATCCATTGATCCAAATTACATTTGAAGAGGGCGAGGGAAGGACTCAATTTAACATGAATAGGAAGCCTGTTCTAAAGAAGGGGTCATCTCTGCAACACATATCTGTCTTTCCAGCATGTTTTGTTTGTGTCACTGACTAGGTTTAGATCTCTAGATCAGCTGACCCACCTGCTGTTTGCCTTGCAGATGTGTAGCAGCTCCATCAGGGCTAGATTTGTGAGTGCCTTGTAGGTTAGGCATATGTCACCCCTTAATAGTTGGTAGGAGACAGAGTAAGTATAGGATTTTTAGTCCATCCACATAGGAGATGTTGTTAATCCCTTGTATTTTCTTTGTGAGGAACCTCTGAGGTCCCTCCAGCTGTTGTAAGTGCCTAGTCAAGTGCATGTCAAATGGTGCATTGATTATTGTTCTAATGAGGGCTGAGTACAGTGAAACTATAAATTCCTTGGATCTGAATGCCATACCTTTATATATAAGCTGTGCCATATAGAATGACTTCCACACCACTGTGTACACATGGCAGTCAAAATTCAGGCTACTGTCGATCTCTGTACCTGGATCTCTCACCTCTGAGTCTACTGTTAGAGGTGTGCTATTAATGTTGTAATTTGCAGAGATCTTTGGCTTCCCAAAGGGTATGATAATGCATTTTTTTGGCATTTAGTTTTAGGCCATGGCTCTGACATCAATCATTTGTCTGATTTAGACCCTCCTGAAGGATATCTACATCACTGGGAGATTCGATGATTGCCCCCAGCTTGCAATCATTGGCAAACCTTGTCAACCAGAGGCATTTCACATTAGTCTTGCCTTCAGAGAGGTATATTCCAAACAGATGTGGTCCCAGCACTGAGCCCTGTGGCACACCACTAGTAACTGGCCTCTTGCTGGATCTGGATTCACCCAATTTAACCACATGAGTCCTGTCCATGAGCCAGTTGGCTAAAAGTAATTACAAACTGCAGCCAGTTTTGTGCACAAGATCCCAGTACAATGGGAATTAGAACTACATCCTTTCTCCAGTGTTGTGCATTCTGATAGTATGCATGTCTGTATGTGTGTGTGTATGTATTTATATATATATATATATATATATATATATATATATATATATATATATATATATATATATATATATATATATATATATATATATATATATATATATATTATGATCTGACAGGTGATTTTATTTATGCAGAGCTGAATCTCAATAAGTTTGATGCGTCTCTGGGAAGCTGTCTTGAAGTAATGTGATCTCTAGTAAACACAGATGTTCAACCAGAGTTTCCATTTGGTCTAAAAGCATGGTGGATGTAAAATACTAGTACTGAGAGGTGCTTTCTGCACTCTTAAACCAGGTTTCAGTAATAATACATACATTAATATACTTAAATGTAGGAGGGCTTCAAGGCCAGGCAATTAGTTATTTAGACTCCTAACAGTGAGAAGCACTACAATGATATTATCTAGTGCTTTGTTATCTTTTTTTAGCTTGAAAGATCCATATGGACTCTACCTGAAAAAGGCACTAATGGGGGCAGCAAACAGTTTAGCCAGTATATAGACACCTTGGAAAGAAAGGTGCAAGCTTTCCTTGGCAAACTAAGTGGGGGTGTACAACAGTTCATTCCATGTTGATGCATACTGGATCCTCCTAGAATGGCACCAGTTACTGAGCCACTTGTTGAAATGAGCCATCTTTTCCTTGTACCTCAGTATTATTCTTGGTGAAGGTAGGATTATGCTCAATATCGGTCTTTCTTGCACTTGTGCTTGCATGGAGAGCTCAGAAATGTCTCTCTGTATTCTCAGTATGGTTCTGTGCACCAGTTCACTTACACCAACATGGACCACCACCATGTCATTGCTGTATTTGTTTGTCTTAATGGTCTTGAGGGCCTTTGAGACATCAGAGATCTCAACATTGAAAGGACTACCCTCACAAGACTGGACAAAAACATAGTGGCTGTGAGGTGAGTCTGTGCATTTTACTATGGAGTCACCAATCACTATAACATTATTGTTAGTGGAGAGTTTATGACTACTTGGTCTGAGGCATTTTTTTCCTGGTTACTCTCATTTTTGGATGTAACAGTATGCATCATGTTACTTAATTGCATCTGAAACCTTGTCTTGTTTGACCTTGGGATCTTATGCAATGACGTTGTTACTGCCTCAGCATATGATAATTTTCCACGTATTTGGTAGAGTGCTGCATGAGAGAATGCTCACAGACTGTTCTTTTTTGTGTGAGTGTTGCTCCTATCCTAGTTAAATATCTGCAATTATTACAAGTAGGTTACACACACACACACACGCACACACACACACACACACACACACACACACACACACACACACACACACACACACACACACACACACACACACACCCGTGTGTTATTTATTGACTGACTGTTTTAACTAAAGCTTTTTTCTGCAGTTTTTTTCCCCCTCTTGCCCTGTCCATGTATCTTCAGAGTGAGTACAAAAATGTTGAAATACAGATTTTATAGCAAATGAGAATTGGTGCACCCATCTAGTCTGCCCACATTTGTGACCTTTGGACAACTTATCACAAATAATCCTATGAATGTCATTATGATTCAAGAAGTCCTCTTTTGTCTAAAACGTTTTTAAATTATCACAATGTTATGACCCTTTATCTTCTCAAGAAAGCTGTCCATTCATCTGGAACATTTTATCTGTGCAAAATTTTGCTTCGCACAATCACTAACAATGTCTTCTTTCTTGAATCTGTGTTCATTGGTCTTGCACACACCTATTTATCATATAGATGCTACCAATTTGGACTCTAGATACATTCAATGTACTTAAATAGTCCTATAATCATCATTCCTTACTTCAGATTATTCATACTGTATTTCATTAACATCTTTTCATATGTTTTCTGTTTCATATTCTCCATCATTTTCATTTTCTCGGCAACCTTTCATCATCTGTCCTTTTGGAACTGTAGCCTCTGCAAATGTACACATTACTGAAAGTAAGGGTTTAGGGTTATGAAAATGTCTGCAGAAATAATATTTTTTTCTTGCTGATGATGTTTTCCACTTATAATTCCCAATATCTCCCAGATCTCCATATTACCTTTTCTCATAGGTTACCTACTTTAAGGTTATCTGTTACAGTATTCCCACTGTTATCACCTCCTCTGTATTGTGCACTCTTCCATTTTTAATTTAAATTTGCATTTTCTTACACATTTTGGCAACAAGTCTCCAAAGATATATTTTGACCATGTTATCAAACCTAAAAAGCCCATAGTAATATACCCACCAGCTTTTGTACAGCTGCCCTAATGGAAATTTTAAGCAATTAGCAAAGAGATTTGGTTCTTCATAGCGGCCTTTGCAGCGAAAAGACATTAAGTGGGTTCAGTCTTGCAAATAATTTTCTTTTCTTCGGTGTGTTCTGTTTACTAAGGCTATTGGTTCCCTGTTTGTCTACAACCTGTCACTAAGGTCAATGCCTGGAGCCCAGCCTAGCCTGGTTTACTTGTTTGTTAATATTCTGTGCTGAACTGTGTTACCTGTCTTGCTAATAAATACTTCAGTCAATTCATCTCTACTTCTCTGTTCACTGCATTACATACAAGTTGCTGAGAAACATTAGCAGCATAAGCCAAAAAGAATTACTGAAAATCAGGAAGTACTGATCACATAGAATTATCTCGTGCCAACAATATAGAAAGTAGAAGCAATAAAACCAGATATTGAAGCAGAAGAATAAAGGACAACACTAGCATCAGTCATAGAAATAAACATACCTGGTAATTATAGTGCCCTGCATACTGAAAGAAATAAAGTCCTAAAATATCAGGAAATGTAAGCAGAAAGTAGAGAATCTGCAATAAAGACACTCAGATATTTTCAAAAGTAGTAGGAACAACAGGGCTAATAAAAAAATAATTGTCAAGCTATGAGCTTAAAATGTTGCTAAAAAGGTAACTTCATATTAACTGCAGAAGGAGGAGATTCTGGATACATTGCCAGTGGTAAGGAAAGCTATCTCAGCAAAGAACAAAGACTGAAGCAAAACTAATTTCATGAACTTTAATCATACTCTGGCTTAGAAACAGGGACCATCCTTGACAAGATATTAGAAACCCTGAACATTTGGAGAAATTAAAAACTATGGAAAACCAATTTATTAGACACTTGTGATGAATACATGCTGTCTCTCTCTCTCTCCCCCTCTGTCTCACTGGCTGTGTACTCTACTAGACATTATTAAAAGAAAATCATAATTTGCACTGTGCCCAATGCATCTTACCACATGTGCAGGCTGCATTATGATTTTGTGATATGTCCATTTTCCAGGCTCAGAATGCCATCTAACAGTTTACTATGGCAAACTTAGCCTCAGAATACAAGTATGCCATTTCCTGTAGCAGGCCGTTAGAACTTAACCCATGCATTGGTCTGGACTGTCACCAAAACAGTATGAAGATCCATTGCTCAATGTATGCCTGTCAAGCCTCTAGGTCAGTTTGATTTTGCTTTAGTCACATGCTGGCCATTCTTCACTACAGCAGTAGTTACTAGGCCTGTAGTCCAGGGGACCATTGAGGAGTCTAAGACAAATTCCCAGTCACCCACCCCCAAGCACTGTGTGGTTAAGTAATTTGCTCAAGGTCACACAGTAGGTGAATGAGGACTGAGGGAATCATACTCTGCACCCTAGAAACTACATTTCAGACTTAACTATCTGTGCCACCTGTCAGACTATATGCTGAATTACTGCTCTTATGTTTTTAGCACTTCTATTATTATATTAATGCTGCCATACTGTCATAATAACAGCACATTTCTTCTCTGAGTGATGTACACCATAGAATATATCCCCATATACTGTATATATCCTATGAAATGAGAACTGGCCACTTATAATCCTTGGTTGAGGTCCTAAGCTACCATGTACCCCAGACTGTCATACATTTATGCTATCTGCATTTCTTCATGGATACATTCAGGATCTATCTGTGAAATGTATGTACTGGGCTAACTCCTATTCAGAACAGGGCATGTGCATTGTACAGTGTCCAGTGCAACATTTTCTACTAAGGCAAAGTCCAGTCTTCATTCTCATATACTTTGTCAAATGCTGTGGCATCACATTTTTCTGCACTCTTATTTTGCCATGGAAAATCCAGCTCGTACAGCACTGTCTTATATCTCTGAATACAGGAGACGTACATCTCATAATGTGATCTGTTCACATAAGACTTGATGTCTATTAATATTAGCTTTTAAATTATGTAACACTTGCTTTATGTTGCTATAAGCTAAAATGCAAGTAATGAGCCTGACCAAAGCAATCATAGACGATGACACACAGTGTCAGACCATTTCATTGTCTCTAATGCTGCATGAATAAATAATCCCACTTATCAGTTCACTAAGATCTTTTACTGGAAGTTATGTGCTATCATTGCTTCAGATTATTTATTATCTGTACATTCACTATTGTGTCAGCTTTCTCACAGATTATTTCCATGTTATTGACACACATTATACAGAAAGCTGATGCAGTCATACACTGTAAGAAAATAACTTCCAAGAAAATATAAAATGATTATCCAGGACTAGTTTTCTTCTATTATAAATGCAGTAATATCGAGAAGTGTAATTCAGAGTTTACCACATTTCTCACGTTTTATCAAATCAGTAGAGTTCTTTATCTGGAACATGATGTTCTCAGTATGGAGAACATCGATGTCTGTGCTGTGACTGAAACCTGGTTCAAGGCTCCTGAGAGCACCCCGGCACTATCAGGTTTTACCTCATATCATGCGTTCCGGCCCCAAAATCCGGACAATACCAAGAAAGGAGGAGGGGTGTCCATATTCATCAAAGACACCCTCACCTCCAGGTTGGTGGCAACGCACGATGCATCAGAGACCATCCAGGTGCAATTAACCGTAGACAAGACTGCTCTGCAATTTGTAGCATGTTACAGGCCACCCTCTCAAACTCAGGAACCTCACACAGCTTTCCTGAAAACTCTGGAGGGGATAAATGTAACCCCAAACACCATCATACTAGGTGATTTCAACTATCCGAATATAGACTGGGATCACTACTCAAGCCCCAACACTCTAGCCCAAAGGTTCCTAGAGTTCATAAACTCAAATGCCATGGAGCAACTAGTCACCATACCCACAAGAGGTGAAAACATACTAGATCTCATCATCATGAACATGGGGTCACAATGTTCAACACCGGAGGTATACCCCTCATTGGTGAGGTCAGATCATAAACTAATCTCACTGGAAGTCCACATCCCGCCCCACCCCAGATAAAAAGACCACAGTGAAGAACTTCTCTAAAGCCGACTTCACACTTCTTAGGACTGGTGTGGTCTCTTTCAAGGCCCCCGAACCAGCGGAAACCATTCACTAAAGCCGCTGAATCACATACAAATGCCTTCTACCAGCACCTCCAGGACTGCATGGATCAGGCAATCCCAAACAAAACAAAGACTCTTTGTACCAAAGGCAAGCGTCCAGCCTGGTGGACCCCAGCCATAAACAAGCTCTACAACAAAAGGAGAAAGCTACTACAAGATAGAGCAAAATCCCTAAAAGGGAAGACACCCTTGATCATTATAAGTAAAAAACTAAGAGCTCTCATAAAATCATCCAAGGCAAATTTTGAAAGAAAAATTGCCAAGGACTCAAAAGACAATCACAAGGCCTTTTTTAGTTATGTTAGAAACCTGGGAGGAAACTCCCAGATATGCTCAGAACTAGTTCAAACTGATGTAAAGATCACCGAACCTACAGACATTGCCAACATACTGGCTGACAGGTTCAGTGCAAATTTCTCCCCCCCCCTCTCCCCCAAAAGGAGAAATATCTATACCAGAGGATTGTAGCCTCCCAAACATCTCAAATGCTCAGGTGGGAACAGCTCTCTCCAAGGCGAAAAACACAGCATCCATGGGACCAGATGGTGTCCCCGGTTGTGTGCTCCATGAACTCATTGAGGAATTAAACCCGCAATTAGGGCAGCTGTTTAATCTTAGCCTCACCTCAGGATACGTACCCAAGGAGTGGCGTACGGCAACTGTGGTCCCACTACATAAAGGCGGTGCCTCCACCGACCCTGGAAACTACCGTCCCATCAGCTTGACAAGCCTGGTCTGCAAAGCTATGGAGAGGATCATAATGGAACTCATAAATAAAGACATAGGGGACCTGCAGACATTGGATCAAACCCAATTTGGCTTTGTCAAGGGCAGATCATGCCTCTTAAGCTTGGTTGACTTTTTCGAAACAGTCACCAAGGCCATTGATGAGGGCAAGGCAGTCCACACAGCCTACCTTGACCTGGCAAAGGCATTCGACACAATACCCCACTCGGGCATCATAGAAAAACTCACCAGCTTAAATGTAAACCCATACGTCACAAGATGGGTTGCAAACTGGCTAAGTGACAGAACCCACAGGGTCAGAGTTGCTGGCGCCATGTCTGATTCCAAGCCTGTCACAAGTGGTGTCCCACAGGGCTCGGTCCTGGTCCCACTCTTGTTCGGCATCTACTTTTCAGAAGTACAGGCAAGCACAGGAGGATTATGGCTGACAAAGTTTGCAGATGACTGCAAACTGGGCGCCATAGTTGAAAACATATCAGGCACAGACATCGTTCAGAAGGGTCTCATAGAAACGGATAACTGGTGCCAAAGCCATGGCCTAAAGTTAAACGCTAAAAAATGCTTAGTCATACCCTTCGGGAAAAACAAGGTTACCCCAGCTACCATATAGATGGCAATCCACTAAGCACAGAAGAGGTTATCAGGGATCTGGGGACCCAGGTTGACAGTAACCTTTCATTTGACACCCACGTTGCCAAAGTAGTTAGGAAGACCTTCTACATTGCCCACCTGATCATGAAGGGATTCACATCTAGGTCAAGGGAGGTCATCATTCCCCTGTACTCATCACTCATCAGACTGATGATTGAGTATAACACCCCATTTGGAATGTATCTGACCCAATACCTGCAGCAATTGGAAAGGCCCCAAAAGTTCCTCACCAAAAGGATAAAGGGTCTCAAAAATATGTCCTATGCTGCCCGACTGAAGGAGCTCCAGCTCTACTCAGTCGCTTACCGCCTGCTCAGAGGTGACCTGTGCCTGACATACAAGGCCATGTCCAACCCGGAATTAATGAACATGCTTCACCTCAAAAAATCTAAATCCATCCGATCTACAAGAGCACGAGACTTGAACCTTGACACGGTCATAAATAGGACGTGCTGGAGGGACAAATTCATCACCCAGGGACTCCCTATGCTGTGGAACAAAATCCCGGTACATGTGAGGCAGAGCACCTCGCTGGCTTTGTTCAAGAGAAATCTTGACCAATGGATGGGAGATCGCAGGTATACCCCTGGGATCACCTCAGTGTCACTGCTTGACAGAGGCACAGCTAAATAATGGGCATAGTTTCCTTCAAACTAAAGGGGTGGCGAAAGTCACAAAACTCTGGGCTAGGCTTATAAATGCCCTAGGGCAGATAGCCTAGTATGAACCTATGAACCTATGAACCTATGAACCTATGAACCTATGAGACACGGGTTAAGGGAAAGATGATATATATGGTCTTTCCTCAGGTCAAACATTCAGAACTGTATCTCAGCACAAGATAATTAAATAATGAATAGTCTCAGAATATAATTTAAAATACCAAAGTGCTAATAATTCAGCTTTAAGAGAAGGAGTTTAAACACTTTAGGAAGTAAGACACCAGAAGGACCAGTACTGTGCTATAAGGCATAGGTTTTGTCAGCATGTTAATTTTTCTTTCTTCATTGCTTTTGGGATGATGTATTAGAAATTATTTTGATTGTGCAGTAAAGAAATGCTGATGCAAATCTGTTGCTATGTTAATTTAAGAAAATTAGAGTAATAACTTAAAAATGTCCCTGATTTTCAGCCTTTGTCCCACTTCACTTATTTTTGGCCTTGTTCCTAATTCTGTAGCAAATACGCCGACAGCTATGTAGTGCAGTCAGTGCCACCTCACTTTATTTGCAGTGTTTCTTCAAGAAAAGCTCCTCCCCATGCCACATGATCAGTTCTGTCACCCGACCAATCTTCAAGTCAAAACATAGCATGTAGCATAAATACAGAAATAACATTTGCATTGCATATAAAGAACATCTATATACAGTATGTGAAAGCACTTCATGTCTTATTGTTATGTTTCTCAGTTTTAGAACCAGTTTTATGCTGACAGTTACCTTCACACCAGGTGACTTATATGTTATAAGGTAAGAAATTCAATAGTATAATTGTATTTCAGTATGAGATAAAACACTCTAAGGCTGAGAAAAATAATTTCAGTCTCTCTATAGCAATGCTCTTCTTTTTTTCATTACATGCTTGGGGAATATGTTTGAATGTTGGCTCCTAAAAATCTCGGAATAGTGTTTCTAAGTTTACCCAAAGAAGCATTTTGCATGGAAGTTTGTATTTATTTGTAAATCTTCCTTATTAAATTCTGATCTTGTGTGGTTCTAAGCCAAGTCCTTTTTAGAATCTGCCTGTGTGGGTTAACAACTATGCCACGAGGACAGGTCTTGAGAGAATTTGTGATGATTGTCTAAATGATTTGTTTTTCTACTGGATTACCATATTACAAGGTCATATGAAAATAGCAGGAAGGATGCCATGTATGTTGTTGACAAGGAGTATGAGTAGAGTTTATTTGAGCACTAAACCTTGACAGATGCCTGTGTGTGTAGGGTTTTGAGTGATGAAGTGGATGACTGTAAGGTTACTCAATTGAGTTATTTATGTAAGTATTGTTGACACTAATTTTGGCAGCTCTTATTTGGGCATATGTAGTGGGGGGGGGGGGGTTAACCTGTAGCTGAATGTAAGAAACAATGTATGAACTGCTCCTATTCCAGTCTATTGATTTGTGCAGAAACCACAGCATCCCTTACTATAGATTTTGTTAGCCAGTGCATGGATGTGTATCACTAGGCAATGGAAATTAGCAGATGCCCCCACAGGTGGAGAAGAGTTGATATGTCATTAATGGTCATAAGTGATGTTGAGTTTATGAAGCTCAATAAAAGGTATTGCATGAAAAAAATATTTATATGCTTCTAAGTACAACATATCTTCAAATACACAGGCTTCAAATTTTGGCTAAAACTAGGTATGCTGCTAACAGACATTCTGAAATTTCATCTGAAGAAGTTTAAAAATTAACAGTTGTCTGAGGGTCATTACCTCTGTAGTGGTAAGGCTGACCTAAATACAATGATATTAGTACAGTGGCCTTCTCACCTGATAATTTTATGGAGACATCACACGCAATACTTATCCAATCTCTTTAGATGATATTGGTAAGTAACTTAGGCTTCCATTTACTAAGAAAGGTAGGAAAGATAAGGAAAAAACACAAGAGGCCAGGTACCCAAAATGACAAAGAAACCAATGCAGCACATAAAGGTACCAAGTAGAGGTAGTCAAACCCAAAGCAAGAAACACAGTCCGAGGTGGAAGCACCAGCAGTTTATTTGGTACATAAACGCAAATATTCACAAGGCATTTTCATCCACAAGACTTCTTCAGATGTAACAATCTGAAGAAGACTTGTGGATGAAAACGCCTTGTGAATATTTGCATTTGACTTGTGGATGAAAACGCCTTGTGAATATTTGCATTTATGTGCCAAATAAACTGCTGGTGCTTCCACCTCGGACTGTGTTTCATGCTTTGGGTTTGACTACCTTTACTAGGTACCTTCGTGTGCTGCAAAGATAAGGAAAAAGTATGACTGTCAGTGAAAGATGGGATGAGCAAGTTCCTAAGGGATGGACCAACACACCAGAACGCATGCCATGTAGCATCACAAATTTAGAAAAGAAATCTCTCAGAGCAGAAGAATATGAAGGGGTGGATGTAAGTAGCTGGTCCTTGGAAAGACAAAAGGTGATTTCTAAAAAGGCAATAACAGATAATTTATGTGTAAAGGTGACCAGAAATAAAGGAAAAGATGTTTAGAGACTGCAGTATGAAAGAGACAGGTAGTCATTTTAACACAGACCGAAAGAATACTTGAACAACCAGTCAAGGATCCCAGACCTACTGCTTCCAATAGTCAAAATACAGTCAAAACAATATTATGCAGATAACTAAGTATCAATAATTTATAATCTCTTGAATGACCTGATAGTGTTTCCACTGTTCGCAGCAACAAATTCCAGAAATACACAAATGATGAATTTGAAACAGTTTATAATATTAAGATGAAGGATGGTGTTTATATAGTCAAGAAGTGTTTTATTTCTGCAGGTGTTAACAAGATGAACTGAAACTTTTTGTTTATAATTTTTGGGAATTTGAAAGTGGGCACCCACCGAAATAACAAAGAATCACAACTGTGATCCTTAGACTAGCAGAAGGACAACTATTAATGTGGAGTTATATATAAAAAATCTGTGGCTGTACCATAGTGATGTCAGAGTGAATATAAATAAGTAGTGTGGTGTGGGAGGACAGCCCCAAGTGTCAGGGGATACAAGTGGCCCACCTTCAAAAATGCTTTCGTAGTGGAACAGCAACTGTCCGAAATGACTACATTTAGTTTTACTTTGCTCACAGTTTATTTTTCCAACAACTGGGACCAACAATTTTGGGTCTTACTGTTCTGATAAGGAACTATGTGAAGGTACTGTTGCAGATTATTCTACAGTGATCAGAGAAACAATATATTCCATTCTGTGGATTAGGATATTAATGACTGCTGAATATGAATTTCTCAAGTGAAGAGATTGCTTAGACCATCATGTCATCCACTTCCAAGCTACATCGTGTCGGTGAACCTGCATTAAGTGTAGCAATTCTCAGTTCATGTTTAGTAGGTTGATTGGTTTT
The DNA here is from genome assembly GCF_019279795.1 of Protopterus annectens. Lineage (NCBI taxonomy): Eukaryota > Metazoa > Chordata > Ceratodontiformes > Protopteridae > Protopterus > Protopterus annectens. The sequence goes on along the minus strand of NC_056734.1, from coordinate 687,239,190 downwards.
ACTTCCAGCTTTCTCTCAACAGAACTATCCCAGGTAAGCACAGCTGGGCAACTAGACATCATCTGGCCACTAGCTTATTGACCCAGGGCTGCTGGGTTTTATAGCAGGTACACACTGACCAATAGGGGCACATACACCCCTCCCACCATAAGCATGGGTCCTTGGTGTAGGTTGGAGTAGGCCAGGTCCTCAACCCACTTATCACCGGTAACTACTCATGCCCATTTTGGCAACATTAGTCAACATGACTGAATCACCTAGAGCCATATTTTACACTGTCAAGTGGCTAGCCCTGCCACGGCATGCAGTCTGTGATCTGTATTCTTCAATCTGAGAATACTGTGCACCACAGTAGATGCCCAAAGCTGTTGGTCTGTACAACTCTTCCCCCTATAAGGCACCATGTAGTCTGTGCTGCTATCAACAGCTCCACCCATAGGTGAGTTTGAGATAGAAACACTCAGCATGTTTTCTCAGAGGTGGAAGGATCTCTAAAGAGACACAGGGTGAACATGCAAATTATAAACAGGCATTGATCGGAGGTCAGGATCGAACCTTGTACCTTGTGCATGGAAGGCAAAGACCTTAACCATTATGTCAACTAGTCTCTGACTATGGGTTAACATCCCATTTGTCCCAGCAGCTGTTGTCTCCATGTACACATTCTATCCAGTCCTTGTCACCAAACCAATAAAAGGATTTTTATACATTTTCATATTTCATTTCAGCACTTAACACTTCACAAATAGTTTTAATTTATAAATGCAGGATGTTTATGTTTTAACTTAGTTCTCTTGCAACTGCAGAGAAAATAACAAAGTATTTTTCTTCCTATCCATCCAGTCAGCTAATTATCTGCAGTGAGGAGAGAGGTCTCTGAGAGTGTTGCCTGTAGTGTATGACAAAGAATAAATGCAGTTTATGCTACATCTCATTATCAAAATATATTGTTGATATAGAATACATTAACTCATACATATGTATACAGGCCTAGATAAAATGATGA